>NC_056731.1:910734387-910978624 GCF_019279795.1 Protopterus annectens | reverse complement strand
ACACACACACACACATATATATATATATATATATATATACATATATATATATATATATACATATATATATATATACACACACACACACACACACACACACACACACACACACACACACACACACACACACACACACACACACACACACACAAAGGCAGTGGTTTCTGGAAATCCCTACCTCTGTGCAATTTGGAAGAAAGTAAAATAAGGAATGGCTAGCGTAATATACTCCAACTTGCTGCTATCATTTCCACTAAATTATAAATATGGAATTAAATATAAAAAAAAAAGGTGTTACACTGCACTGGTCAATTAGTACTGTTATCAATGCTCAAAGTTATATATGGTGCACTCCCAATTTTTAAATTCTATCTACCTGCAACATAAAAAGCATTCTTGATCAACTAATTTGCTCCTTTTTACATGTCTAAACGACTAGACTGCATCAACTAAATACTAATATCAGTTGCTCAACCAATCACATGACATTACACTACACAGTAACAGGACATGGGCCGACTGTCAATATCCTGGTTATTTTGTGTATTGCAGTGTAATAAATCATGCCAGTAAATAACATTACTTATACCGGGGTTTAAGTTACCAATCACTTTAATGGGAAGTTGTGGGTAAGTATATAGCTAATGTATTAGTAAAATTCTTAATCCGAAGAGTCTTGAGGAAAGGATTTTTTTTTTCCTTCAAAAAATTAAAGTGCTATTGTTATTAAAATCAACATAAGAAAGACGTGCTAAAATTATCATCTTGCGACCTGTAGTGACTGCCTTTTCCTGTGGTGATAAGAGTTAATGGAAAAGGAGAGTATCTTGATAATTGCAATGTTTTAACAAATGCGAGAATAGGGATTGAGAATTACAAAAAATGAAAATGAGTTTGATAAATCAAAGAATGAGTATGCAGAACTTTTCTGAAAAGTAAAAGGATCCACACTTTTTGAAAGAAGAGGTGAAAGCCGTTTAGGGCATGCCACATACCTATGTGAACACACACACACACAAATATTAAACACACATATAAAAGAATTACAGTTTTATGCATGAGGGTTGCAGGTGCTTCTTGGCTTGGCTTAATAAACAGGTTCATAGGTAAACACTAGGCTATCAATCTACAGACTATTACAAGCCTAGCCAATAATCAGAGGTCGGAAGTAAACTCTGTACCTTTTATCACTGAGATAAAGACCTTAAATCATTATGCAAACCCCCACTCTTCCCTAATATAATCAGAGCACTTTTATATGTTCATAGATAATTAATAAGCTTAGCTGCCTCTGTGGGCCATTTAAAGCCTAGCCAATTTCCCTTTCAAAGGTGAGAACTGAACCCCATACCTTGGATTTATGAGATAAATACCTTAACCATAAATTTAAAACTCACACCTAACCTTAGTAAAGAACTAACAATACAGTTTAGGTTCCTAAACGATATACCGTGACACAGAATAAGACTTCCAACAAAATGATTTCAATAAATATAAGTATCTGTGATAAGGTGCCAGTACATTATGATCAAGAGCTGCCCTTATCATTCATTTGTGATGCCTCAACTTGTAGCACAGGTGCAATTACTCAACATGTCACACCTTCAGAGAAAACCAGTTGTTTATGTTTCAAGAACCTCTAGCTCTCCTGCTGAGAGAAACTATCATGAAATTATGAGAAACTAGTCAAGCAAGTGTGTCAAGGTCTATCTATACAATTCATTTTTAAAGTAAATAAATTCAACCAATATCTCTGAAGTATAAATTTCAATTGTCAGCTATAAACCTTTACTTAACATGGTTTTGGGTAAGCGTAGACAGGCAACATAATACTTATTGTGATTGTCAAAGAGAATATGTTCAAGAGTCATAGAAATGCTCATCTTCTCAGTTGCATTACCTGAAATGCCATACAATATTGTCTAGCAGTTTAACTCAGAGGAGTAAGGAGACAAGCTACTAATGTGATTCAACTTGTATTTATGGATATGATTCCCTCAATTTCTACTTGTAAACTGAGAGACTCTGAGCAAGCTCAGAAAGTGTTTTCAGTCACCCCTGAAAGTGGAGGTTTGTGTGCAGTGGGCTTACACCGTACAAAAAAACAATTTTTAAGTAAATGCACTGAATAAAGAACACTTTTATGACATTCTTATTAAAACATTTGACAGCAAGAACAAATAGACAGTTTAAACTCATAAGCATTGTTTTGTAATGGAAGATTGACCTGCAAAAAATTCAGCAAACAGAGATGTTTATTACAGATAAGAATAAGTGGGAACCACTAATTAAATGCAAAGACCTGCAACCCTATGAAAGCATGCCATAATGTAAGCACCAATATAACAGAATCAATGTAGGCCTGCAACGAAATGAGCTCTATCTATAGCTGCTTCTTTGCAAAAAAAAATAAAAAATACAGTGGAGTAACTACAATGTCTTACAGAAAAAGCAGAGATCAGAGAGGAATGCGGTTTCTTTGACATTTTGGCTCCCATCTTCACAGCTTTCTAGTATGCAAATAATTTAAACTCTGAAAATGACACCATACAGCACGAAAATGACAAACTGAATTATGTAAGAGTTTTGGGTTTCGGATCACATGTTCCTTCCTACAAGGGAGATCCTGGAGCAAAAGCTAGTTTAGTGACTTGTTCAGAAAAAAGGCATTTCAGTCAAAGATGATAGGACTCATGCCTGCATCTTCTACATTTCATCTTAACCACTGTCATAATTTTTACCTTTTCTGCTCTACAGACAAGGGAAGAACATTAATCATGCACACTTTTCCAATTTCACATAAATGGCAGAGATTATCCTTGCACACAATTGCTAACAGTAGACAAAACCTTTAGGGAAAATGTATGGAACCATCCTTCTACTCGCTACACATCCAAAAGTCAATATCCAAAACAGTAGTAGACATTAGCACTAAAGCTTTAAGAAAAATAATAGGTAGTATAACCTGCGACTGGCATTTACAGTCCAGTTCTATTGATGGCACATGGTGCAAATCGTCCCTAAAATACTAGCTTGATAATTAGTTTAATGGCAACTGGCTATAAAGCAGCAATTGGACTCTATTGCTTCTGCAAATCCACTGAGAAAAGAAAATGACAAAGCTAATCTCACAGCATAAAGGATACAGCAATTACACAAGTGCAGTAGCTGATACCTCATTAAAACAGTGATGAAAATATTTATTACAAATATCAGGCTAACAAGTAGTAGGGGGACAAGGCTCTGACTGAAAAATTTAAGTCCAGGACTACAAGCTTTAATCACACACACACACAGACACACACACACACACACACACAGAAACACACACACAGACACCATTGTAATGCAGGTGACAAGGTGTTGGTTTAAAAAGTGCACTGGGTTCCCTTACCATGGTAATAAATACACAGAATACCTTTACACTTAGAATATTAGGTTAACAAAGTTTCTTTCTCAAATATCATCCTAGCCTTGATGTGTGTGTGTGTGCGTGTGTGCGTGCGTGTGTGTGTCTTTTGGCTTTTCCCGGTTAGGGGTCGCCACAGCGGAACTCCGGTCCGCTAATGATTGGCAGTAGAGTTTTACGTGCTGGCTTGCCGGGCCTAACACACAATCTTCAACGAAGGAACGCCCATTCACGCATGCCGTCACACAGTAGACGCTCTGAGAATCGAACGGACAACGTCTAACTGTGAGGCGACAACGTTACCGCAGCACCACCGATGTAATGACAGGAAATTAGATTTCTTAAGGAAAAAACAGGTACAGCCTTATAATTGACATACACTTGTGTATACTTTTCTGCACTGAAAATGAACACATTTCTGCAGTAGGCAGAACAGGTTTACACTCCAACCTGTAAATGGTTTCAACATGGATTTGCTGTGAAAATAAATCACAAGCATAACTAAATCACAGACCTACACAAAATCTCCTGGTTTATTAATCCAAAGCCAGGACAACACAAGAACAATTGTTTCAGTAAAATTCAAAGGACAGATGCATTCTTAAATGCTTTATGTGTGTGAGATTAAAAGAAACTGTGGAAATCAAGCTAGTGACTGGGCTCAAGGCTTGTTAACAGACTTAGGAAATAACACCTAAGAACAGATTTAAGGACACACAAAAATGGGTCATTCTGTACATCTCCCTGCACGTCACCAAGATAATCTTAGTTTTAAAGGATTATGCTACTTGATGAAAGATTAACTGTGCCACTAATATGCATCCGAAAATGTTAGTACTTTTAAGAGATGACAACCTTCATAAGCAGGAAAGCAACTACTGAAGTCAGCACAAAATAGTCTTGGGGAGAGGGAAACAATTAATGGATCTCTGTTACAAAGAGAGCATACATAAGGAAGTTCTTATGGTGGAAGGACATTTTTACATACTACTGTCATTGCATTAGTTAAAAAAAACAGAAATTACACTACAAAATCCGCCCCAAATCGCTTTTCTTAATCCTAACATTTCATGGCATAATAATCAGTGTAACTACAGACAGACTCTTCTGCAATCTATTCCAGTGTCCCGACAGTGTAATCTAGTGGGTGCAGAGACAGGAGGTCTGAACTAAGGCCTTTAACCGTCGTGCAAATTCTTACCTGATGCATGTATCATGGACTTTTCAATCAAAATATACACAAGTAGCACTGAAAAGTTTTGCATCAAAATGTTGTCTTTTTTTTTTTTTTTACCTTTGAATCTTACTTTTTTAAAAGCCACTGTGACTCAACAAGGGGCCAGCTCCCAAAGTTTCAAGGCATCTTCCAAGTTCTCAAACCATTAGCAAGTTTGAGCTGATATAACAAACAGGTTTGGGTGTCGAACCCTTCAATGTTTTCTTATCAACTGACAGAGTTTGGCTGAGCCCTGAAAGAACAATGCAAGGAGTAACAAAAAACAAATGGCCACATCCTGACATACAAAATGCAATAAAAACAAAGTGGAAGGAGGGACGGAGCGACTACTGCAGCAGTGATCATTCAAACATCTGCTGTTATGCTAAGTGTACTTGCACATTTGTATTAGGGTCTTCATATTAACCACTGCAGCAGTGGCTTAAGCTGTATGGGTAGATTATCAAAGCTTATAAAAAAATATCAGACAGAATGGGAAGGGTCCAGGAGCACCTGGAGAACGGTCATAGCAAAGCTTGACCTAGAACAAAATCTAGCCTGTAATGCTTTGTTAAAGTACACACAGAGGATCAAGTTGCAGCTTCCAGAAATCTTCTGCTGTCCAATCCTTTTCAAAAAGCTATAGATAAAGCCAAGGCCCTAGAGATTGTGCCTTGATCATGCCTGTAGTAGTTTGAGGTGGGAAGAACAAAAAGTAATGGCCAGAGATAGCCACCTGGAAATGGTCCGTTTTGACACAGGTTATCCCTTTTCACCTGCAAAATGTATGAACAAGTGACTGAACTGACCGGAAGTTCTGAAAGACTTTGTTCTGTCAAGATACTACAAGAGTTGTTCGCGGATAGCCATGGTATGAAGCATTCTTTCTCCGTCATTTTTGGGTTCAAGGAAGAATACAGGGAGATGGATATGTTTTCTTAAAGAAATCTCAGAAACCATTTTAGGCATAAAATAATGATTATTTCTTAAAGAAACCCTGTCTGTCTAGAAAATGAGGTAAGATTGTCTCACCATAATAGCTTACAAATAAAACTCTTCCTGCAGGGTTACAGCAATCAGTAAAACTTTTTTCCATGTTAAGAACCTCAATTCAACCAGATTAGAACAACTTTTCTAACACAAAATTAAGATTCCAAGGAGGAGCCATCAATTTTTCCTGGAGGTCTCTTATGGAACACCCCTTTCAAAAACATTTTAATATGATAATGCCTTAAAAGAAGGGGATCCATGGGCAAACATGCTGAAATGGCCGACAAATGAACCTTGACAGAGGAGTAAGACAGGCCACAGGAAAGCAACTCAAACATTGTAACGACAGAGAAACATTAGCCCTGAAAAGGTGCTGGTTATGTTGTTGGCACCAACTAGAAAATCTTGCCTCCATTAGTACATGTTGCATGAACTGTGTAAACATGTGCCTAAGAAGTATTAAGACCCTATCTTCCAGGCAATCGGCTGAAGTTGTTTGAGATTGGGATTATCAAAAATTAAAGTTATGTACTCACCATAATGATACATCTGTATTAGCAAATGGGTCTTCAGATCACACCGCCAACTTTCAAGGTTTGGATCAGGTCCTCAAGATTCTCCCCTTGCCCATAATTGCCTGCGTTGACCCAGCTATCTCAGACTGAGTTTGCCAACAAGAAAAAATAAGCAAGTATAAAGTGTCTAAGATAGAAATAAGAAACCTGCTGAAAAACTTCGTCCTCATAAGGACCCTCTAAAAAGGAAGGCCAAGTCAGCCAGAGCAGTCCAGGAGTTAAAATGCCAAACACCATAGAATACATGGAAAAGGAGGGTGAGACGTTGAAGGAGGACAGCAAAAGAAAACACAGATCTTACTGTTTTAGTGAGTACATAACTTTCGTATCTGATGTTGTCTTTTCTGTCTGTTCCTTAATGTATGGAACAGAGTTTCCAGCTACTGTAACACTGGGATGGTTACATGGAAGGATCTTCTTAAGCACAGTTGAACCAAAACAGGCTCTTAATCTGGACTGTATGTTCAATTTATAATGTGAGATCAAGGTGCGGACCTTGTACCAATTAGCAGCTGCAGAGATGTCATCAAGAGGTACTCTGGAAAAGATGGCTGTCAGCAATGCTACGGGTCTAGTAGAATGGGCTTTTCAATGTAAAGGCAGTGATAACCTTCTTTCTTTGCAAAAATAAGATATTCAGGCAACCAATGGGAGAGAGTAAATTTGGATACCCCCTTTCCCATCTTGACACAGGAGTAAGAAACTAACGTATTAGTTATCCTGAAAGCTTTTGTCTGATGTATACAGAATCTTAATGGATGGTGATCATCTAAGTATGCAAAATGTGTATTCACCTTTGTTTGAACATTTTGGGTAAAATACTGGGAGATTTACAGATTGGTTGAGAGAGGATTCAGAAGCCACCTTTGAGAGAAAAGCGTTAGTTCTCATACGCACACTGTCTTTGGGAAAGACAAGTGTATGGAGGTTTTGCAGACAAAGCATGGAGTTCAGAAATTTTTCTAGCTGAAGTAACAGCTACTAACAACAATGTTTTCAAAGATGTAAAATTTAAATCAACTTTAGCAGCAGATTCAAATGGAAGGCCATTTAGAGCTTACAGTAAAATGGTAATATCCCTGGATAGAACAGCATCCTTAAGGGGCCATAACAGAAAAATTCCTCTAAGAAAAGCTTTAGATAGTCTTAATGCAATAAGGTTGTGATTCTCATCAATGCGAAAGGTAGATACAGCTGCTAACTGTACTTTGATAGTAGAATAGCTGGCTCCAGTCTGAAGATAGGCAGGAAACTCCAAAATTGCTAGAACAGGAGCAAAAAAGACTGTTCTCAACTGCCCAAATGGAAAACCTTTTTCATGTGCTTTTGTAAATTTATGTGTAAAAGGTTTCTGGAAAGAAGTCAAAATACGAACAGAGGATGAAAACCTAAACTGTCTAGCCCATTATTGGAATTAGAAAAACCATGCAGTCAACTTTAAGGACTGACTGCCCAGGTGAGACAACCCCAATGGTTGAGAGAGCAGATCTGGAGCAGTGCTCATCACACAGGAAGATGTACTAGATGAGGCCAGAAGAAAGGAAACCATACTTAGAGGGGCCAGTAAACGGCTGTGAGCTTCTTCGCCAATGCCTTCTATGAAAATCGGTAACTTGTGCCAAACAATTTAATGCCCTCACAGAGGAGGTAAATGTGGCATCAACTTGCTTCCCAAATCTGTCTAACATATGAGACTCTGTTTAGTGGATGGCCGCAGGAACTTTTTGTTACTTCCCTTCTGGTGGCCACTACCATGGAATCCACAACTGGACCCTTGCTCCAATGGGGACAATCCTTGGGAGTGATGAGGAACTTATCTGCTACTTTTATGGATGGGTTTTAGCTGTACTGGGCTCATTCCACACCCATTTAGAGACAAAGGCTATTATCTCATTAATGGGTGGAACTACCCAAGATGTAGAAGGGACAGAACCAAAAGCCTCACTAAAACCTGACTTCTTGACAAAGTGGCTGGGAGGACAACACACCTTTCTAAGTTCAAGGATTTCTCCGAATGAAACATTTTCAAGGGGATCTGGGGGAACCCTCTCCTTCACCAAAGTCAGAATAAGTGCTGGTAAGACTCCTGAGGACAATCCAAGTACCTCATTTTGCACATATACTTCCTATCCACCTTCTCACTGGGATGTTGTCGGAAGGACTCAAAAGTTGAAGTGGTCTCTTCCACAGGAGGTGTGAAAGACTTTTGGTTACTGGCTGCCCCAGAAAAACCAAGAACAGGTTCCTGACCTTGGTATATACTTTGGGGTGGGATGGATCTGAAGTCGAGGGGGTAGTACTCTCTCATACGCTGAGCTTGAAACGAATCCTGGGAGCAGAGACTTAAGAGCCAAAGTCCACAAAGGAGACTCACATATCCAAAGCCGATGCTGGAGCGGAACTGTCTATTGCAGCGGTTCAGAGGAAGGAATGGCTCTGAAAACCTTGGTTTCAAACCTACCCTGTCAGACAGGACAGACCATTCAGCCCAAATAGTTCCAAAGTGGTTAGAACTGACTGAATTAAAGAACTCATCAGCACTGTGGAAAAAGAGTGGCCACAGCCAGGAAGACCCCCCCCCCCCCCGAATGAATATGGTTCTAAAGAAATCTCATCTTTGTCCACAATTGCTTCTGTAAGGCTCCTGGAAGATCTGGTTGAACAGAAGGATGAATTACATGAGGGGGGTGGTTTGGAATGATGGTATCACTTTTCCTGTAAAACTGGTGAATGAGGCATAGCAGCAACAGATGCTCAAGGGTTTAGTGACTTTAAAAGCCAGATCCAAAGATGATGCATGGCCTAGAGACATCTTCAAGGTTTTATATCTCACTTTTTCTTTCTCCTCGGTTTTCTACTTAAGCTTTTCTGCTGATTTCATAAAATGAGAAGAAGGTTTTGAAGAAACTGAAGGAATGCGCTGTTCTGCAGGGGATGGGAGAAGCCCTTTCAAGATTACTTTGTTTCATCTCTCTACAATGGTCCATTGGCTGTGGGATTCACAAATGGAGCAGATAGTGTCCAAATGTGAGGGGGCCTAGACAAAATTTCGTAACTTGTGGGCAGTGGCCACATACTTGAATCCCTTTGGTTTGAAAGACATCCCTGAAAAAAGGGGGCAAGATACAAGACAAGTAGGTACAGAAAAAAATGTCAGCTACAGTAAAAGCTGCTATAAACCTACCAAATACTAGACTGTCTAGTAAAAGGAATACTATAAAATGGATATAAAAGTTTTTTTTTTTTTGCTAGATAAGAATACAAGTCCAACTCCTAAGCCAAAAAAAAAAAAGGAGAACTTAGGGGAGGTTCAATGAAAAAGACAGACAAATAAGAAAAAAAATTATCCAAAAGTTAAAGTTATTTAAAGATGTCTAGACAAACTTATCCCACTACTGAGCTCCAACAGATCTATCCTATGAGATCTTGTGGTGGCAAATAAGATATGAGGTATATGGGTCAAGACAGGGAATTATGAGCAAGGGGAAGAGCCTGAGCACTAGATCCAGAGATTGAAAGTGGCCAAAGTTGGATATGACGACTCATATGTTGAAGAACACATAGAAAAGACATCAGATAACCTGTTTTCATGCAAGTAGATCCAGTCTGTGGGGAAGCTTGTGGTAACTGCACCTGGCCAATTCCAAAAGAAAGTAGGACCCCTGCTGTCTGGTCAAGAAGGGGGTCACTACAATGATCTTTGACTATTCCTTCTGAATCTTCAGAAGTACTCTGGAGAAAATTGGAAAGGGTTAAAAAAAAAAAAAAAATACAGGAAAATTCCTGTCCAAGGAAAAGAATATGCATCCGTCTTCCAGTCTTTTTTGTATGAAGTCCTGGAGCAGAATTTTTCCGACCAACTGGTCAGACAGGAGAAAAAAATGTCTACTTGGGGAACACCCCACAAATGGATCAAATACTGCCCCCCCCCCATCTAGGTTTCATATGGGAGAATCTACCATGCTCCTGTTCTACCTGTTTGACAATTTTGTTCTGACAATGTACAAAGACTGCAAAGTGGGACTATGCTGTAAAGCTTTATCCCATGTTAACATGGCTAGTCTGCATGGAGGGAAAGATCTAGTTCCTCATTACTGTGTTTGTCCTTAGCTTGAAATGATCCTAGGGACCAAAGTTATTTCAGAGAGCCGAGTGCCTTTATAAGGGCAAACGTCTTTTTATAAAATTTGTCCTTTTTCCTAGATACCTTGCACTTTTACCCTCTTGACATAGCTCCACCAATCAAAGTCCGAGGAGTCTATGGTGACCGGCTACTTTGGAGTAGGAGGGAAGAAGAGACCTGGATTCAGGGATATTTAACATCTCCATCAAGAGATAGCTCTTCTCCCAAATGCCAGAAATGGGATCTGAAAAGATAATGTATGTTGGTGGTGGGACCAGAGACTTAAGATGCCACTGTATCTTTCTCGTAAGGAATCTTGCCAGAGGTATCATGTGAATTACAAATGCCATAAGACTTAGAATCCGGAGGTATTTCCTCTTGTGACAAAAGGTGGAAGAAATGCTTCTTGTACTGAGGTGTCTAGCAGACATTCCAGGAACACAATCCTGTGTGACAGAGTAAATCCTGTCTGCACAGGGGAGCTCTTCCGCAAGTGCGGGATTCCTGACATTTTGAAGAAGACTGCAAAGATAAGAAAGTCATCTAAATAAGAAAGAAATGTGGATACCATGTAGCCTGCAATGTATTAGAACTTGAGCTAGATGCTATGTGAACACTCTTGGAGCAGCGGATATTCCAAAGGATAAGGCACAGAACTGAAAGTGATCTGCACAAATAAAACTTTAAGAAATGTCTGAAGTCTAGATGAATAGGAAATGTTATGACAGCCATCTTTTAAATGTAATATTACCAAAAAATTCAAGTGACAAAGCAGGAGGTAACAGGCTGCGAAGTGAGAGAATGTTGAACTTTGGACTATCATATGACATACTGGTTTAGTAAAGAAAAGTCCAGAACTGGTCTTCAGGCATTTTTTCCTTTCTTTAGAAAAAAAGATTTTTGAATTAAAAGCACTTTACCAACTGGGAAAGCAGAACTGTTTCTATATAACCCCACTGATTAAATATGTGCTACATGATAGGAGGAAACAGATGGGTTTGGTCTGGTGGTTGTCGAATTCCCTGGGTGGGAGGGATTTCTTCCCAATGCCGTCTGTAACCCTGCTGATTAGAGTCAGAAACCATCTCTCTGAAACAATCTGTTGCCAAAGACAAAACTTGAGATTCAGACTTTCTGGAAGGTATAAGGAAGTGCCAAGAATGAGAGGGGAACAAGGTGCCTTATATAGTCTTTCTGATTTGACTGTCCTTATTTCTGGTAAGGAAAAGGGTTTCTTGCTTTCTTTTTGGAACCATCTGGCTATTTTTTTTAAATGTCTGCTTACCAGCATTTTGCTGAGCATTGTTTTTTTCCTTGCCAAAGTTCGACGAGGGAGTGAAAAATCCCTTGGAAATGTGACAACCTATGCATCAGAGGGTCCAAAAAACAAATCTCTGTTTAAAGAAGAACTTAAAATATTTGTACATCTTGTGTAAGGTTCTGAAAACAAGCCCAGGCAAACCTCCTCAACACTAAGTGGCAACAGACCTGGACATATCTATGCAGTCAAACACACTAAACAATGAGTAGTGGCCTGAGCAACTGAAGAAACTAAACCACGCAAAACAGATGTTTTTCTTACAGGAAGGAACTGCAGATAAAACATTCCTCATACATCGACAATTGGTCAGAATAAACTTTAGCATACTAGCTTGACAATTCAAAATTCTAATAATTAAAGTTGCAGAAATATACACCTTCTTCCCAAAGTTACCAACTGTTCTACCATCTCTGTCAGAAAAGGATTAGAGTTACATAGGGTGTGACAAACACATCCTCCAATGCTGACAGCACTGAAGGAATGGGAAGAGGTTCTAGGAATTCCAGTTGTAACAATTCACACTATTTTGAGGGAATAAGAAACATCAGTCTTTTCCCACTGAAAACGCTAACATTTTCTTGTAGCAGTCTCAAAGAAAGAGAATCCTTGACACTGAGATTTGGATAACATGATCTTGTCCGAGTCTGAACCAGAAATCTGTGGAAAAGAACCTGTATTTGTCCTACTGCATTCCTGTCCAGATTCAATTTCTTGAATCTCTTCAGGAAAAGAGGAAACCCTGTTTTACCAGAAACCACTGGATAAGAAGACTCAAACTACTCTTGCCCAGTGAAACCGGTGCAGGAAAAGATACAAGTTTAGTTTTCGGTGTCTTTTTGACAAGAAAGTTATGGCAAACCAAATTATTAATGGTAGCAAGAGGTTCCCTAGGGATGGACACAACATTCTAAGGAGGGGCCTCTTCCCTGCCCCTCTTCCCAAATCTGACAACAGTGGCTCCCCCCTTGCCCACTGAGGAGACCTCCAACAGCCACATAGTAAGTGGCTAACCCACTGTCCATAGCTGCAGTATGGACACCACCATTACAGGGATCCAGGGAAAAAGAGGAGTGGACTGATGAACCAGTTTTGACCACAGATGACTAACTCACCTGCAGTTGAGGCAAACTGCTATTCTGCTTTGTTGGCAAATGTTGTTTAACTTTCTTTTTGTGGCTAGAAGGACCAATTGTGGGATCCATAGTCTATTCCACGGTCAAGCCAAAAAAGGTGCTTATTTCCCAGGGAAACTAAGCAGCACAAGCATGTAAATTTTAAAAAGCATACAAAGTCACTTTTCTCAGTAAAAACACAGCACAAAACTCTCATACACTTTAAAAGGTCCCCAAAACAATTTAAACACAGCTCCTCCACAGAAAAAAAGTTTTAGAAATTTTAAATTAACTTTTAAACTGTTGGAAACAAAAGTGCACTCCTATTCAAATGTACAGCAAGTCACATGATAGTCAAATACATAGTCTGATCTTTCCTACACATGAAAGTAAATTTAAACATTAAATGTATGTGGAAGGTTTTTCCCCAAAGGGAACTTATCTGTCAACCATTTGGAACACAACAAGCAGACCATGGATCACCGAAAGCCCACAAAGGAACAACTCTTTAGCAGTGGAAAAGTCTGAAGGTCATGGCACTCAAGCCTGTCTTTTATTCAGCTGAGCTCAAGCTGACTAATGGTTTGGGTACATGGAAGGTGCCCTGAAATTTTGGAAGGCGGCTGGTTCTTGTTTTCTATATGAAGGCTATAACCCATACAGCTTAGACTACTGCAGCAGTGATCAATATGAACATCAAGAGCTGCCACTGCTGTTCACATTGGTTAGCTTGTCTATACAGGAAGGAGACCCTCCCCTCCCCCCTTTTACATACTGACACTTCTTCACAGGCCACTGCATGTAATGAAGCAAGGTCTAGAAGCATCCATATCACCACAAGATGGTGTCCACTCCCAAACCCACCCTCACCTTGATCTCTGCAGATGTTCTGAAGCCCACACTCTACAGAAACCCCAGAAAGTATCCTGATCCTACCAGCATGTCAATCTGCCACTCTCCCAAACAGAAGTGAGCAGGTGAAGCCATCTCACTCCACTAATAACCCGCAACAGCTCCAGCAGGTGCTCAAACCAGAAATCAAACTTAGGTTGCCTGAGTCACAGTCAGAGGTTTGATCTCTTTAAACCGCAAGAGTTGCCACTGCAAATGCCTTTAAATTAATTTAGTAATAAATAAGCATACAATCCTTTTCCTTACACAGACAAATGTGCAAGATATTCATTCATATCCTGGCAGAGTCTGAAATTCTGCGTTACACCTGGTTTCTACTGGCAGGATATTTTTATTACTTATCAATCTGCAAGTGAAACTATCAGGAATTTGTCACTGCTTGAGAACTAGAATTCATATTAATATATGTTTTCAGGGAGATTACGTTTGGATTACTGGGTTTAACCTTGAGCCTTCTGCCACCAAATTTAGAGTCCTGCAGTGACAAACAAAGAAAATAAAGTTTTATTTGCACACGTTTATATCTGAAATAACCACCTGCATGCTATAGGTAAAAATTGTGACATTTTTTGGAGAGTTTAATAAAAATGTATGGTTTCAGACATCTAGACGGACATTTCTAGGTGACATTAGTACATATACTTGACCTTTTGCTAGCTTGTTTCTTGCTATTTGGTTCACAGCAAACAGATGCAATTGTCTTATTTTAGGTTGACAAAGTATGTATCTGAAACATTTCATTACATTTTTATAAAATCATACCTTTCTAAGAAGCATCGATTCTGGTCTTTTTAAATGTTGTAAGTAGTAACCCAAATGCATGGTAACAGTCAACCTTTAATGGTAGCAGTAACTGACTGACTAACTGAAAAAACAATAAAAGTAATGCAATTTCTGCAAACAATAATAAAGGCTGCAACTGCCACTCATCTACAAAAGCAGTCACATTCAAGCATTGATCCATCTAGTTGTGCATTTTGGCTCATTACCACCAGTAAATGAATGCCACAGTGGCCATCCAACTTCACGTTGTATGGCAGCACTCCCTGACTGGGCAGCAGAGATAAAAAAAAAAAACACAGCTTGTAAAAACACTACCACTGGAAGTGCTCCCCTATCACATCTATCATGGAATATTGTGTGTGTGTAGCTGGAAGGAGGAAGTACTAAGTAAGACTGGGTAAGAATGTCAGCAATAAGTAAGAGAGGATTTAACACAATTTCTACTTAGGAAAAACAAAACAAAAAAAAGCTTGGATGTTTAACCACCTTTTCCACAAAGACAAAAAATCATATACCACAATGCAATGTGAGTAAAAGTCTCAGGACAGTCCATAAAACACTTTCCCTAGTTTAAAATTGCTATTTTCACATCGGAATAGGTTAAGTTTTTGTTATAACTACAAGAAAAGTAAAAGTCCCTCCCCATCTCAAAGGGAACTTTTGTCCATCAATGGAAAACTGGTAGCAGACTGTTAAACCTCAGAAACGAACAAGAGGAGCACTGTTCAAGGGCAGAAAAGCTCTGAAGCTCTTGGTGCACAAACAGTTTATTTCATTTATCTCCACACGGGATGATACTGGTTTGGGTGCGTGGAAGGTGCCTTTGAGGTCAAGAAGCTGGCCATTATATCCAGGGCAGAACATAAGCCATAAGATTACTGTAGCAATGATCAAATGAACATCTAGGGTTGCCTTGGCAGAAAAAAGAGGGCTATTAGAATGACTTTTGACTTCTTGTCCTAGATTTTTACAAGTGCTCTATGAGGTCAAGTATGAAGAAACATATCTGTCAACTTAGTGAGAAAGAAATCTATCTTCCAATCTTCTGGAACTGATATTCTGCAAAAGAAAGGTCTTAGTTGCTTGTTTAGAGGCAAGTCAAATAGGTTTACTTCTGATACCCTCCACAACATACTTTTCAGTTCAAGAAAAATTCAACATCCATTCACGGCAGTCTACTTGGGATCTCCTCAGCTTGTCTAATGCATTGCATTTTAATGGGATATAGGCTGTTGTCAGAGTCCTGCCCATCCCTTGGGCCATCTCCCAACCTGTACACAGAAGGTATGAGCAGTTCGCCATGTTTTGTTTATGAACCACAACATGGTGATATTGACTGGCATAACCTGGAAGATCCAGCCTTCAAAGCCAGAATGACAGGCAAGGGAGAATGGAAATGCTGGTCTGCAAGGATTAGGTATGCTGACACCACAAGTTTTAAAGATACCACTGAAGTTTCCTCATGTGCAGGCAATGTCAAGGACAGAACGCAGGATGTCATGTAGCCAAACACTCTTAAATTCCCCTGAAGATACTGCTTCTGCCATAAGATCTTCATGAAGTATAGCGTCATCTGTCAGACTGTCCTCTACAAAGATGGCCCTGTGATAGATTGCATCAGTGTGTGCCACCAAGAAAACCAGGGTCCTTGAAGGAGTTGGGTTTAATTTGTTTTTGTTGATGGTGAAACCAAAATCCCTGAAGCAATTCAGGGTAAATTCCAAAGCCTTGCCTATTTCCTCCTTGGATTCTGATAGAGTGAAGCAATCATCTAGGAAAGGCTAAATGTGGATGCTCTGACATGCACAAAGCAATCACTGGAGCCATGCACTTGTTAGTAACTCTGGGCGCAGTAGAAAAGCAAAAGAGCAAGAACATGGACTGGAAATATAAACACCAACCTACTGCAAAGTTAAAGAACTGTCTGGGCTGTGTGTCATGGGGTTGTGAAGATCTGCATCTTTTGGGTCTCAAATGATCATAAGACCTCAAGGGTGGCAGTAAGTTTAATAGGCTTTGGACAGTTAACATTTTGAACTTAGTAACAATGAGAAACTTGCTCCAAGTGTGATAGGTCAAAAATGGGCCACCATGTACCTTGTTTTCTTGGGACCAGAAAAATTTTATAGAGTAATAACCTTGCATTCCTTTCCAGAGGGTAACTTTTCTATTGCTTTGATTACTGCATTTATTTCAAGACCACAGGAATAAGGTCTAACTTATCCTTTGGAACTGCGGGAAACTGCTGTTTGGGATTTTTAGAAACTAACTTGCAACTTTGGTGAACATTCAGGACCCACTGGTGCCAAGCGTTGACTTCCCAGTTTTTGACATCGCTATGCACCATCCAACTCTGAAGGAAAAAGGAGCAATAAAAGGGGAGAGTGAGTGGATGGATGGAGTGGGATTACAGAGGAAGGAAGAGGGGGCACTTTGGAAAACCATGGCTGAGGCTTCTGGGAGTCATGGCTCTGAGTCTCTCCAAACTTCTTCTTTGGTCTTGCATGCTGTTCTCATTTGAATTTTATCTTCTTTCCTCTGTCAGACTTGTTTTAGTCTTGCTTAGGCTATAAAAGGCAAAGATTTATCTAGACAGCTTCTGCTGCATTTAAAAGGGTGGGTCTGAAAAACCTGCTTAGCTACTGCATTGTCTTGCATTTTTCCTGCAGTCTCTTGAGAACTCTGTCAGAAGGGAGTTCAAACAAAACATTCTTGTTCATGGATGCACTAATCAGTCTCTACATGATTTCAAGGGGGAGAATTGTTAATCAAGCTCATCTCCAAAAAACACTGTGGCTGCTACCCTACACGATACAGCCACGCATCGTACCCAAATTTCTTGGAGTGGATGGCCACCTCAGATGATAGGTCAGAGTTCAAGCATCTCCCGCTTCAGATCCTTATGTAGTATTCCATGGTCTTGGCTCTCATCCTTCAAACAGGGATGCCGAAAGGCAAGTATTTGGCTTGGCAGTTAAGGGCTCTGAAAAAAAAAATCGGATGATATAAGTGGCAACCTTTTTCCCCACATCTCAAAAAGTACTTTACTCTCCTTGCCAATGGGAATAGAGTTCTTGGATGGAACTGGAGTAGATCCCTTGCTGGAATTGAGGTACACATCTGCTGGATGAACCAAAAGATCCATATAAAAGGAGTTTAGGGGGAATCCTTGACCTCATAAAGCGGTTAGGTCTTCACGGGGGGAGGGGGATCTGGTTCCACAAATTAACTAGTGAATACATCCTCTACGACATCCATGAATGTAAGAACACCAAGCACTCTATGCTCAGGCAAGGCTCACGAAAGCCCTATGTTTATGCTGGGCCTCGAGTATTCCTGAGCATCCCACTAGAACTCCTACCTCAATTTATGGAAACTGTCAAAGGAGAAATATTCTTCAGGGGAAGCAAAGAATAAGGCATACTCTGTGTCTGATATACAAGCAGCAGCTGATGTAAATCAGATCATCTGCCTCAGACACATGGAAATGAGAATCCTCACCTTTAGATTTCACCCTTTCCTTTTTAGAAAGAGTCACAGACATCTGGTACATGCTGTTGTGGTGAGAGTGTATCAGCCGTCAAAGGACTGAGCTCTGGAAGTCAGGTCAGACAGGCTATAGTACAGTTGTGTACACTTACCATAAATGTAGATGTTCGAGTGGATTCACTGTTGCAGTCATTACATTTGGGTAATATGCTGGCAGGTTGCCCTCAGTTGGCCTGATTAACAAAGTCTTGGGTCCTGCGTCGGTTGCTGTCCCTTCTTCCGTGACGTCAGGTCATCAGGGGTATAAAACATGCAGCTGATGCCATTACATTAGTTTTTCTTGCCCCAGATGTCAGCTGCCCCTCAAATGGGGTGCACATAAAATTAAAAACACAAAAAATATACCACCAACCAAAAGCAAATACACCAAAAGGGCTTTTAAGCATAGTGAGAGAAAGTAAAGGTATAGCCAGAGATAAATAGGGGGCTGGAGGGAGGGTAACCAGGACTGCAACAGTAAATGCACTCAAACATCTACATTTATGGTAAGTGTACACAACTGTACTATGTTCTTCATGTTTCACTGTTGCAGTCATTACATTTGGGTAGATTTCCAAAGCTATGGTTGGGTGGAGGGAACGATACAGCATTAAGACCAGCTATAAAGCCCTGCAGCACAGCAGTGGCAAACCCAGCTCTGGATTTAGGGAAAAGTGGTAAATGTTAATGTTTGGTGAAAGTATGAACTGAGGTCCAGGTAGCAGCTTCTAGAATGTCCCTGGTAGGAACACCTCTGAGAAAGGCTGTTGAAGTAGATGCAGCCCTGCCCTGTTGGAATGCGATCTGATCCCCTGGGGGATGGTTTTACCATGGTGCATATAGTAGAAAAGAATACAATGTCTTATCCATTTGGAAATGGTTTGCTTTGAAATAGCCTTTCCCTCTGCTCCTGCAGCAAATGCTACCAGAAGTTGTTCAATTTTCTTTGAGATTTTGTCCTAAGTAAAATCTAAGTTGTCTGTATACATCCAATGAATGCAGAATCCGCTCCCCTTTGTTCTGTGGATTGGGAAAGAAAGTTGGCAAATGAATGGTCTGATTAAGAGCCACACTGGATACCACCTTAGGCATGAAGGATGGATTGGTCCTGAGAGATACACTGTCCGCATGAAAAATGATGAAAGACTGCACTGCCATAACAGCCTGTAATTCGGAAATCCTTCTAGCAGAAGTGACTGCTAAAAGGAAAGCTGTTTTCCAGGAGAGAAATTTTATGTCTGCAGTAGCAGCTGGCTTGAAAAGAGGGAAGAGTGAGCTTTTCCAATACAAAACTGAAATCCCAGGCAGGGGTTGGAGCTCTCCTAGGTGATCTTAAGTTTTTGGCCCCTCTGAGATACTGCTTTAGCAGAGGATGAGAGAAGAGAGGGATGGTTCTGTGTTGTAATGAGCCGAAATGGCTGAGGCATGGATTTTATGGAAGAAAAGGACAGGCCCTTGTGAAGCATCTCAGTTAAGTATTGTAAAATCTGAGGAATGTTGGGCACTGCTGGGCTTATCCCTTGAGATTGATTCCAGGCACAGAATCTTTTCCATTTGTCAGCATAAGATTTTCTAGTACTAGGCCTTCTCGCTTCCAAAATGACATCCATCACAGGTTTGCTGAGAGTTGTTAAAGGTGAATTTAGGTGATTAGCTACACTGCAAGATTCAAAGTTTGGAGCAGAGTGTGCAGAACTTGGTTGTTCTGCTGAGACAGTACGTAAGGTGTCTGAGGCAGGTGCCACGGTGGAAAGTGACACATTGCACAGGAGTGGATGCCAGTCTGGAGAAATCAAAATCATTTTTTGGTTCGTCCTGTTTGACTTTTAGTAGAACCTTGGAGAGCAGAGGGGGAAGGCATACATTGATAGTTTTTTCAGCTGAAGGGTAGAGCATCCACTTTTCCAGGCTGTTTTTGTGATGAATTCTTGTGCAATATTTGTCCAACTGATAGTTCTGGGGTTAGGCAAAAATGTCTATATCTGGGCTCCCCCATATGCGTGTCAACATGTTGAAAATCTGTGGTTCCAGTTTCCATTCATGTGGGTCCATGAGATTTCTGCTTTGTTCGTCTGCCAGAGTATTCAGCTTTCCTGGCAGAATTGAGCATGTAGTTGTACTTGAAAGGTCAAGGCCGTGTTCCACAATGCCATGGTTAGTCTGCAAAGGGGGTAGGAGTGTGTACCCCCCTGCTTGTTTATGTACCACATAACCGTGGTGTTGTCTGTCTTTATCAGTAGTTGTCCTGGATGAAGGTAGTCCTTGAAGGCTGTCGGCGCATTCTGTACAGCTAGCATTTCTTTTTGATTGATATGAAAGTGCATTTGATTTGGGCTCCATTTGCCCTGAATGCACCTCCCTGCCAGATGTGCACCACCAAGCATAGTCTAATGCATCTGTAGTTAGGGTTTGGGCGGCAGGGGGTGGTGTGAATGGCAGTCCCTTGTTTTGGTGGCAGGCCTCTGCCCACCATAGGAACTCTAGCTGCAGGCAAAGTATGATAGGAATCTGTTTCCAGGCTGTGACAATGCTGACTCAAACTTTTGAAGTACCACTGAAGTTTCCTCATATGCACCCCATTGTTTTGTTCTAAAAGTCCCTTGTGACTGAAACCTGGAGCCTTTGGAATGTCTGGGTTCGACTTGAGTGGATCTCGAAGGAACTGGAAAGGACCAGTACTTAGTAGGCCAGTGCCTACTACATCTTGGAGGTTGCACTTATAAGAAATCTTTCACAGTTTGCATAGATTTAGCTTTATCTTCCATCTTTTTTAAAATGTCTTCAGCCTTATTACCAGAGAGAGACCTCCAAAGCAGAAATGCAAGCAACCTCCACCCCCCCCAACACAACCCAAATGACACACAGCCCACAGACTCAGTGTGCCACTCTACCACAGCCAATAAGGCAAAACAACGTACCCAACACACTATCATAGGTGACTCTATAGTCAGGCACACTAATGTCCCATTCACCAGGCTAAACAAGGAGAAGGTTACTGTCAGCTGCCTGTCGGGTGCCAGGATCCGCCACAACTCACGCACTCAGGTCACTCCACAACAAGTACAAATATGACTCTGTCATTGTCCATGTTGGTGTGAATGACTGGAGACGTACCTCCCTGGACTACATTGAGAGACATGGAAGAGCTCTCCGATCTTGTAGCCCAGGCAGGTATGACCCTAGCCCTGAGTAGCATTCTGCCATCACCCAGAATGATGCCGCAGTACAAGGACAAAATGGTTGGCTTCAACAATTGGCTAAGCTTCTGGTGCCATTCTAAAGGGATCTAGTATTTGTCTGCCTGGGATGACATGGTCGACAGACCACAATGCTTTGCCAGAGATGGTCTGCACCTGTCACCCCTGGGATTCCGGATACTGGCCAAGGCTCTTGCCGCCCCTATAGTGCCTTTTTTAGGCAAGGTTCAAATGACAAATTCACCACAAAATCACCACCGTAACAGGAACAGGCAAGCAAAAACTGAGGGTGATGCTACTCAATGCTAGAAGCCTAAATCTCAAAATGCACTCACTCGAGGCACTCCTTAAAATGGAGAATATCGATATCTGTGCAGTGACTGAGACCTGGTTCAAGGCTCAAGACAGCACCCCTGCACTACCAGGCTATAACTCATAATACACTTTTCGGCCACGTAATCGGTACCAGAACACCAAAGGCGGAGGTGTTTCCATATTCATTAAGGATATCCACACCTCCAGGCTAGTTGCTCAGCATAATGCAGCCGAGCTTATCCAAGTGCAACTAATTCTGGGCAAAACTGCAATCCAAATTGTAGCTTGCTACAGATCACCCACCATGCCCCAGGATTCCCACTCCTCTTTTCTTTATGTACTGGAAATATTGGGGTTCAACCAAACACCCTAATAATGGGCGATTTCAACTACCCCACCATTAACTGGGAAAACTACTCATGTACCAACTCCTTCGCTCAACGCTTTCTGGAATTCATAAACTCCAATGCCCTGAATCAACTTATCCACACTCCCACCAGGGGCAATAATATCCTAGATCTAGTTATTATCAACATGAGTGACCAGTGTTCCACACCTTAAGTCAACGCCTCATTGGTCCGATCCTACCATAAGCTAATTACCCTAGATATCCACATCCTGCCCCCACCCCCCATTAAGGAAACCATGGTAAAAAATTTCTCCAAAGCCAACTTCATGTTTCTTAAGACAGAAGTGGTGAACTTCATGACACCCATGTAGATGGACAATACAGTTACGACTACTGAATCCTACACAATTGCACTTTATTAGCACTTACATGAGTGCATGGATCGTGCTATCCCAAACAGAACCAATACGCTATCCTCCAAAAAAAGGAAGCCAATCTGGTGGTCCCCTGCCATAAACAAACTGTACAACAGAAGAAGAAACTGTTGCAAAAGAGAGTAAAATCCCATGAGTGGAGGAGCTCCCTGGTCAGCCTCAGTAAGAAGCTGCGATCCCTGATAAAATCCTCCAAAGCTAGTTACGAAAACAAAATCGCCACTGATTCTAAAGACAACCACAAAGCATTCTATAGCTATGTCAAGAATCTCAATGGCAACACTAAGATCTGCTCTGAGTTACAGCATAATGGCACTAAATATAGAGACACAACTGATGTTGCCAACATCCTGGCAGATAGGTTCTTTAGGGGCTGAGAGGGGGGTAAAGTTAGCACTGAACCTATCTCCGTACCGGAAGAATGCAAAGTTCCTGTAATGACGGCTGCACAGGTAAAAAACACACTTCTCCAAAGCCAAGAACACAGCATCCATGGGACCAGACAACATCCCAGGCTGCATTCTAGACGAACTACAGAACAAACTGACACCCCACCTAAGTACCATGTTCAATCATAGCCTCACCTCAGGCTTTGTGCCTGCTGAATGGCGCACAGCGACGGTTATAGCACTCCACAAGGGGGGAGCCACCACAGATCCCGGGAACTACCGCCCCATTAGCCTGATGAGCCTGGTGAGCCTGGTCTGCAAGGTCATGGAACATATCATGGAACTTAAAATCAAACACATTGGTAATCTCCAAACTCTGGACCCCACCAAGTTCAGGTTTGTAAAAGGCAGATCATGTCTCCTAAACCTGATAGACTTCTCTGAAGCAGTCACCAAAGCCGTAGACAAGGGTAAGGTGGTTCACACAGCCTATCTAGATCTTGCTAAGGCTTTCAACACCATCCCCCACTGGAATTATAGATAAACTCACTAAACTAGGTATAAATCCCTATGTCACAAGATGGGTTGCCAACTGGCTCACTGACAGAACCCACACTGTGAAAGTAGTAGACTCCAAATCTGACTTCAGACCAGTGACAAGTGGAGTACCACAGGGTTCAGTCCTGGGTCCTCTCCTGTTTGGTATCTACTTCTCTGAAGTACACGCTAACATAGAAGGTCTTTGGCTAACGAAGTTCGCAGATGACTGCAAACTAGGAGCCATAACTGAAAAGTACAGTTTTGTACCTACCATAAATGTAGATGTTCGAAGATCCACATTGCTGCAGTCATAACTTATGGGTAGTCCGCTGTCCTCGGTCGGCCCGAATACCAAAGTATTAGGCTGACGTCAGTCATGGGCGCTCAGATCTGACAGAGTGTCAGGGTATTAAAGCGCATGACCGACGTCATATCCTCAGTCTTTTCTTGCCCCAGATGTCAGAAGGCCCTAAAAAGAAAGGCCACAGCCAAAAACAGAATACTTCCCAAAAGGCATGTACAAATAACAGCTACCACCCAAACCATACAACCATTCCTAACTACAGAGGGGAAGGAGGGAGGGTAAATTGGACTGCAGCAATGTGGATCTTCGAACATCTACATTTATGGTAGGTACAAAACTGTACTATGTTCTTCATCTCACATTGCTGCAGTCATAACTTATGGGTAGAATCCCAAAGCAGAGGTAAAGGGAGGCTGGCAAAATCATAAAGCATTGGGAGCTGCCAAAATGCCCTGTAAGATTGCAGTGGCAAATCCAGCCCTAGATTTAGAATAAAGAGGAAGATGGTAATGCTTAGAAAAAGTATGCACTGAACTCCAAGTAGCTGCTTCCAAAATATCTTTAGTAGCTACTCCCCTTAAAAAAGCAATAGAAGTGGCAGTAGCCCTAGTGGAGTGAGGTCTGATTCCAGCCGGAATCTCCTTACCATGATGAGTATAAGAAAAAGCAATACAAAGGCCAATCCACTTAGAAATAGTTTGTTTTGAAACAGGTTTCCCCTGAGAACCCAAAGCAAAAGAAACAAACTGCTGAGACTGTCTGAACCCTTTAGTCTTACTCAAATAATAATGCAACTGCCTGTGAATATCCAAAGTGTGCAAAATTTTCTCCCCTTTATTTTGGGGATTTGCATAAAAAGTAGGCAAATGAATTGATTGGTTCAAGGCCACATTTGAAACCACTTTAGGCATAAAAGTAGGGTTAGTACGCAGGGATACCCTATCCTTATGAAAAATCAGGAAGGGTTCAACTGCCATGAGAGCCTGTAATTCAGAAACCCTTCTAGCAGTCGTAATGGCCAACAAAAAAGCAGTCGTCCAAGACAAAAACTTTAACTCAGCAGTAGCTGCAGGTTCAAAAGGAGGTAAAGTAAGTTTTTCCAACACAAAATTGAGATCCCAGGCAGGAGTAGGAGCTCTACGTGGGGGTCTTATGTTCTTTGCCCCTCTAAGAAATTGCTTAAACAAAGGATGAGAAAATAATGGTGGGTCACAGTCATAGTGAGCAGAAATGGCTGCAGCATGAACTTTTATAGAGGAGAAAAACAAACCCTTGTCTAATAATTCTGTAAGATATTGAAGAGAAACACTTAAATCAGGCCTGGAAACATCAAAGCTCTTTGTTTTGCTCCAAATTAAAAATCTCTTCCATTTATCAGCATAAACTTTCCTTGTACTAGGCCTTCTGGCCTCCAAAATAACATTCAAAACTTGTTCTGGAAGCTGCGACCCTCCAGGTTCTAGAACAGAATACGCCAGGCTGTTAGATGCAGGGACTGAATCCTGACATTGAGGAAATGATTGCCCTCCTGAGACAAAAGGTGCGGAATCGAAGGCAATGGCCATGGAGGTTCCCGTACTAAACTCCTCAGCAGAGGGTACCAGTGCTGTAGAGGCCAATCTGGAGCTATTAGAATCATGGAGGGCTTGTCTTGTCTGACCTTCAAGAGTACCTTGGGGAGAAGAGGCAGAGGCGGAAAGGCATAGACGTGAAGATTGCTCCAACTGAATGATACAGCATCCACTTTCCAAGCTGTGGGATGAAACATTTTTGTGCAAAACTTTGGCAACTGGAAATTTAGTGGAGAAGCGAACAGATCTATGTCTGGAGTTCCCCATATCACTGTCAACTTTTGAAATACATGAGGATCCAATTTCCACTCGTGGGGA
The DNA here is from genome assembly GCF_019279795.1 of Protopterus annectens. Lineage (NCBI taxonomy): Eukaryota > Metazoa > Chordata > Ceratodontiformes > Protopteridae > Protopterus > Protopterus annectens. The sequence continues at coordinate 910,953,238 of NC_056731.1, read as the reverse complement.
TCCACTATCTGTCTGCTCAAAACATCTGCTAAGGAGTTCTGTGCTCCTGGTAGAAACCTTGCCTGAAGATTGAGGTGTAAACTGAGAGCAGTCTCCCACATAATCATTGCTTGCCTGCAAAGAGGGTACGAATGGGTTCCCCCTTGCTTGTTGATGTACCACATGACAGTTGTGTTGTCTGTTTGAATCAACACTTGCCCTGGGTGAAGTAAATCCTTGAAAGCCATCAATGCAAATTGGACTGCTAACATCTCCTTCAAGTTGATATGTAAATGTTGAAGTCTGGCAGGCCACGTGTCTTACACCCATTTTCCATTGAGGTGTGCTCCCCAAGCCTTGTCTGAGGCATCTGTCGTTAGAATCTGACTCGCCTCTGGTCGGGTCACAGAGAGTCCCTTGTTTAGGTGACATTCCTGAGCCCACCACAAAAATTCCTTTTGAATGCAAGGTATTATTTGAATGACAGTGTCCAGATCTTGGCAGTGTTGTGTCCATACATTTTTGAGATACCATTGTAGCTTCCTCATATGCAGTTTGGCATTGGGAAGCACCAGAATACAAGATGCCATGAACCCCAAGGCTTGAAGGACTGTCCTTGCAGTCAGCCTGGACCGTAGAGAATTGATGGAAGTAAAGTGTTAGGTTCTTTTGTTTGTCCGGGGTCAAAAAGGCCATCTGGGAAGCTGTATTCAGTCTCACACCCAGAAAGCACATTTCCTGAGAGGGTACTAGACTGGACTTTGTTTCGTTCACAGAATACCCTAGGCACCTTAACACTGCCATCACATACTGTAGATGATGAAGAAGTTCGTACTTGTCTTGAGCAAGAATCAGGCAATCGTCCAAATAAGGATAAATTTGTATTCCTCTTAACCTTAAGAAGGCTATCACTGGAGCCAGAACCTTTGTGAACACCCTGGGCGCAGTAGATAAGCCAAAGGGCAATGCAGAGAACTGATAATGTAAAGTCCCAGCCCGAAAACGCAGGTATCTCCTGCAACTGGGCCTGATAGGAACATGAAGATAAGCCTCTTTGAGATCCAGAGTTACCATCCAGTGATCTTTGCCCAACAGAGGTAGAAGTTGTTGCAACGTCAACATTTTGAATTTTGGAATATCCAGGTATGTATTGAGGATAGATAAATCCAAAATCGGCCTCCAAGTGTTTCCTTTCTTTGGTACTAGAAACAGGCGAGAATAAAATCCTAGGCCCACTTCCGACAGAGGGACCTGCTGTATAGCCCCCATTTGAAGAAGTAAAGAAATCTGCTTGTGAGCCTCTACCCTTTGCTGAGGATGAACGTCTGGCATGCCTTTGAAAGGAGGCAATGTATGGAAATAAAACTTGTACCCTCGGTCTATAATGTCCAACACCCATTTGTCCTGGGTGACAAATAGCCAATTTTGCTTGAAGAGTGCCAACTTTCCTCCCAAAGGAGCTGCCAGACTGGAAGAATCTGGCAGCTGAAGATGCAGGTCATTGGGCCTGTTTACGAAAGGACTGGCCCCTGCCCTCACCAGTAGATTGTGCAGGTGAACTCCATGTTCTAGGCCTGAAAGAACTCTGAGCTCTGCCCCTACCACGCCTAGATCTACCCCTAGACTGTAAATCAGAAGAAGGATAAGCCCATCCCTTAGTAGGCCAATTCCTGCTAAACTTAGGAGGCTGTACCTGCAAAAAATCTTTAACAGTCTGCATAGACTTAGCCTGGTCTTCCATTTTCTTCAAGACAGACTCCACAGGAGAACCAAACAAAACTTCAGACTGTAAAGGAGCATCCAAAATTCTAGTTTTAACATGCTCTGACAAATTCTGATCCTTAAGCCAGGTGTGCCTGCGAATAACTGAACCAGTGGCAGCCACCCTGGAAGAAGCCTGTAAAGCATCGAAACCACACTGCAAAGAATGCTTACCCACCTGTTCAGAGGCATGTACCAAATCCTGTAATTCTTTACACTCTATGCCCTCTGCCAAAGCATCCACTTTAGATTTTAGCTGAGTAAGGAGAAAATTCTGGTACTTCAACATATGGAACTGGCAATTCAAAGCCCTCATTGCTAAAGTGGAAGAGGTATACACTTTCTTACCCCATCTATCCAAAGCTCTAGCATCTTTATCCATAGGAACTGGATTCTTTACAACAGAAGCCCTGACACCCTTAGGTCCCTGGCTAATAGTTTCTGGGTCAGCCCTTGGACTCTTATACAAATATTTATGAGCCTCAGGCACTCTGTAATACCTGTCTGGCTTAACTGGCGCAGGAGGCAAAGAATCTGGATTAAGGGAAGCCTCGGAGAAAACGTCTTGAACAACATCCAAAACAGGAGGTATAGCCAAGGGCCTATGCTGTGGTAAAAACAAATTCCCTAAGCCTCTTTCGGGAATCTGAGAAATCCTGACCTTCCCATTTAAAATGTTCCCTCATAGAATGCAGGGTTTCTGAAAAGAAAAATCCTCTGGAGGAGAAGCAGAAGGAGTGGAATCCTCTGCGTCTGAATCAGAATAAGGAGGAAAATCCTGAATGTCTTCAGCCGAAGACTCTGAGTAATCTGAAGCCTGCTCCAAACTTTCCACCTCTGGTTCCACCCTAGGCCTCTTATCAGGAGGGCATAGAACCTCTGATTAAAGAAATTAAATCTTCTGCCATTTTAAGCATGTGTTTTTTAGGTACAGAACCTGCAGAACTAGGACTGACACCCGTGGAAGGCAAACCAGGCCTGCCTTTGGAAGGAGCTTTAGAGACAGAAGGAGAAGGCCTAACCACCTTAGGCAAGGAAGGGAGAACAGCAACCTGAGAGGCCCCCTCAGCCTGACCTGACTCTTGCGATGCTACATCTTGCAAAATTAAAGCCTCCCCCTGAGACTCAACTGAAACCTCGGCTGGATCCACAGATTCCACCGTAGTTTCTAAAGAACCGGCGTCCGGAACGGACGACTCATCCTGACTGGACTTTAAAGATTTTTCTTTGCGCTTCTTCGCGGTAGCGGGCATCGGAGGATCCGACGGCATATTATAATTACACCGCTTACCGAAGACAAGCCTAGCGCAATCTAACCTACGTTTAATGGTGTGCTTATTAAACTTAGCACAAAAGTGACACCCGACTACGTCGTGCTCAGGTCCCAAACAAGGAATACAAAGAGAGTGGTAATACCTATGCGGTATCTGTTTCCCACAAGAAATACAATTATTCACTTTTTCTGACATCCGGAATTAACTGAGGCAAGAAAAAACAAAAATATTCCCCAACGGGGTACTTAGCCCAACTTGGATTCGGTCTGAAACTCAGGATACGAAAATTTCAGAATGCCGAACGGCACTTGCAAATGCTGCTTCTGCATCGGACCATGCGGCAAAAAAGACTGAGGATATGACGTCGGTCATGCGCTTTAATACCCTGATGCTCTGATGTCAGATCTGAACGCCCATGACCGACGTCAGCCTAATACTTTGGTATTCGGGCCGACTGAGGACAGCGGACTACCCATAAGTTATGACTGCAGCAATGTGAGATGAAGAACATCTCCTAACTATGTGTACATCTTACAAAAGGGCCTCACTGAGACAGATGCCTGGTGTCAAAGTCATGGCCTCAAGCTCAATGCCAAAACGTGCACAGTCATCCCCTTTGGTAAAAACTCTGTACCCATGAACTACAACATAGGTGGCAATTTACTTAACACCAAAAGCGTGATAAGAGACCTTGGGACACAGTTGGACAGTATTCTCTCCTTTGATAATCACATCGCCACAGTAGTCAGGAAATCCTTCTACGTGGCACATCTCATCACAAAAGGTTTCTCATCCAGGAAAAAAAGAGGTCATTGCTCCCCTCTACTCATCACTCATTAGACCCATTCACTCAGTCGCATATCGCCTACTCAGAGGTGATCTCTGGCTAAAATACAAAGCTATGTCAAACGCAGAGCTGTTGGACATGCTCCACTTAAAAAAAAATCCCAATCCCTCCAAGCTACACACTCTAGGGACTGAAACCTTGTCACCACAATAAACAGAACATGCCGGAGGGATAGATTCCTGTCCCAGAGACTTCCCATACTCTGGAATAAACTACCTATCTATATCAAACAAAGCTCCTCATTAGCACTCCAAGAAAAATCTTGATTGGATGGGAAATAGGAAATTCACCCCAGGGATCACCTCTGTGGCTCTGCTCGACAGTGGCACAGGAAAATAATTTTCTTGGGTGGCAAAAGCCAGGGTACCTTTTTGACTGGGCTTGTATAGGCCCCAGGGCCGTTAGCCTAGTACCCACCTATGAACCTATGTTGTAAAGGAGCATCCAACAATTTTGCTTTAACATGATCAGACAGATTTTTCTCTTTGATCCAAGCATGCCATCTAAGCACAAAACCAGTTACAGCAGCCCTGCAAGAGGCCTCCAAAGAATCAAAACCACATTGCAAAATATGTTTTCCAACTTGTTCAGCTGAATGCAATGTTTGTGTCTTTCGGCTTTTCCCGGTTAGGGGTCGCCAAAGTGGAACTCCGGTCCGCTAATGACTGGCAGAGTTTTACATGCTGGCTTGCCGGGCCTAACGCACAACCTTCAACGAAGGAATGCCCATTCACGCATGTCGCCACACAGAAGACTCTGAGAATCGAACGGGCAACGTCTAACTGTGAGGCGACAACGCTACCGCAGCACCACCACCACAGTCCGTTCAGCTGAATGCAATAAATCCTGTAAATCTTTTTTTCCACACAGTCAGAAATTAACAATTTTCTGTTTAAGCAGTCCCATGATATGCTGTTGATATTTTAGCATACGAAATTGACAGTTTAAAGCCCTGATTGCCAAGGTTGCAGAAGTGTAAACCTTCTTACCCCATCTATCCAGCGCCCTGGAATCTCTATCAGAAGGTGTAGGATTTTTAGCAGTAGAAGCCTTAATGCCCTTGGGATGCTGAAAAATGGCTTCAGGATCTGCAACAGGATTTTTGAAAAGAAATTTGTGGGAGTCAGAAACCCTGCAGTATCTGACTGGCTTACAAGAAGCCGGAGGCAGAGAATCAGGAGCCATACTAGATTCTGAAAAAACATCATCAACAATGTCTAGAACAGGAGGTATAGCCAAAGGCCTATGCTGAAGAAGAAAATCCCTAAGTCTCTTTTTAGATTCAGAGAAATCCTGACTTTCCCAGTGGAAATGTCTTAAGGTATGTAAAGTTTCCCCAGAAGAAAAATCTTCAGGGGGAGAAGCAGAAGGAATGGAATCTTCTGCATTAGAGTCCTCATAAGTAGGCATAGACAATTCCTGTTCATTAGAAGAGTCAGAAAAAATAGAATCCTGTTCAGAAGATTCATAATCAATGTCTTGCCTAGGCCTCTTGGTGGGGGGGGGTTGGCTACCCCTCAGAGTAATTAAATCTTCAGCCATTTTGATAATTTGTTTTTTAGGCATAGGGGCCTGCACATGTGGCCCAGGCGTCATTTTTTTAGTCATAGGTCGAGATTTTGGCCTTAGTTTTGAAGATGGTGTCGGTCTAATATACAAATCTGTAGGCCTGAAAATGCCCTCAGAAGTTGGTGCCTGCATAGCGGCTCCGGACCCAACCAGAGACATCCGCGGGTTCCATACTTGAAGCATCTCGCGGCATACCGGACTCTGAATGGGTCTAAGTAGAAGCCTGCGAATCAGACGTAGCAGGTATCAGGGGCTGCGAAAACACCTCACTGAGTACCGGCGAACTGGCGACTGGCTTAGGAGAAGCATCTTCAGCAGTTTGGACCTCAACGGCCTGTCTCTGTCTTTTTCTTTGTGTTTTTTTAGGTAATCGGATTGCTAACAGACGACATTTCTGGATAATTAAAGAGTGAGCCAAAATATTTAGAAGCAAAAACGTACTGACGTTTGATAGTGCGCTGATTAAATAAAGCACAAAACCGACAGCAAGATACGTTGTGGTCAGGGCCTGGGCAAGGAATACAGTACAAATGAAAATCCTTATGAGGTATTTGCTTCCTACAAGTAATGCAATGATTAACTTTTACTGACATAGGTAAGGAGCAAGAAAAAGTTTCCCCAACGGGGTACTTCGCTTTTTAGTTGAAGACTTTGGACCTGAAACTCGAAATTGAAAATTTCAGGAGTCGGCCGACCGGCACTTGCGAACTGCTTCTGCTTCGGGCACCGCGCGGCAAGAAAGACTAATGTAATGGCGTCGGCTGCATGTTTTATACCCCTGACGACCTGACGTCACGGAAGAAGGGATGGCAACCGATGCAGGACCCAAGACTTTAATTGGGCCGACTGAGGGCAACCTGCTAGTAGATTACCTAAATATAATGACTGCAACAGTGAAACATGAAGAACATCTGCAAGCAGGAATTCCAAAGTAAGGAGTAAAATAGTAAATACTACTGATCATGAATGAGAACATACCAAAACTGCTACCACTGCAACAAGCTGATGCATGAAATGAATTAGCAAATCTGAAAGTAAAAATTTTTTTTCAAAAGGTGCAATTGCAGTGAGCTTAGAGAAAGAGGACATGTAATACAGGATTCAAAACCAGTTTACACACATTTATGGCATGCCCTAGCAGCTACGGAAGGGAAGTCACACCCCAGTATTACAAAAAAACAGGGTCAACATTTGTGGGAAAGAGGTGGCATGAGGTGATAGTAGAAGAATTGGTGGTGTGCCCAAAAGTGGGAAGAGCATTGGACAAACAGGTATAGGAGTAATTTAATGGAAAATGTTGTAAGGAACAGAAAAGTACAGTTGTGTACACTTAACATAAATGTACATGTTCGAGTGTATTCATTGTTGCAGTCCTAACCAATGGGTTATCCGGCTCCCGGTAGCCCTCGATCAGCCAGAATACCAAAGATAAGTAAACATGACATCGGCTGTCGTCGGTTGTAAAGGACGTCCTATACAAAAGGAGGCAGCCGACGTCACTTCCTCAGTCTTTCTTGCCATAACAGTCAGGAGTCCCCAGAAAACAAGGCTTAAGCCAAAAGAAACTTTGGCAAATACAAACATACTCCGCCTATACCTTAGGAAAGGAGAACAGGAAAGGACCAAAAAAGGGGGGAAGGAGGGAGGGAAACCAGGACTACAACAGTGAATACACTAACATCTACATTTATGGTAAGTGTACACAACTGTACTATGTTCATCGTGTTTCACCACTTCAGGAGGCCAAGCACTAGGAAGTCCTACACTGGCAAATGGGAAAGATTCTCTCATTGGATGCAGGCTAGAGGGGAATCTTCTTTGCAGCCTACTCTTCCTCTGATCCTGGAATACTTAGCTGATTTGCTTCAGGGTGGTCTTTCTTTTTCCTCTATCAAGATCCATGCTTCAGCCATTTCTGCTCATTGTTCTTTAGAATGTTCTTCTGTTGCAGTCCTAACCAATGGGTTGATTACCAAAGCCCAGAGAAAAGGAAGGAGGCACCAACAGAATCAAGGATTGGAGAGAATACCCTGCAGCACAGCAGTGGCAAACCCTGCCCTGGCTCTAGAAAACAAAGGCAAATTATAATGCTTTGTGAAACTGTGAAAAGAAGACCATGTGGCAGCCTCTAAAATGTCTTTAGTAGGGACACCCCTTAAAAAGGCTGCAGAAGTGGAAGCTGTTCTTGTAGAGTGGGTCCTAACCCCTTGAGGAGGAACCTTGCCATGAAAGAAAAAGTAATAATGTGCAATCCACTTAGAAATGGTTTGCTTACAGATAACTTTGCCCTGAGCTCCAGGGGCAAAACTGACCAATAACTGTGCTGACTTCCGAAGGTCTTTAGTCCTGTCCAGGTAAAACCTACGCACATCAAGAGAATGTAGGATCCTTTCACCTCTATTTTGAGGATTAGGAAAGAAAGCAGGAAGGTGTATGGACTGAGTCAGGCTAGAAACCACCTTAGGGATTGGTTCTGAGAGAGTCACGATTTGAATGGAAAATAAGAAAAGGCTCCACAGCCATCAAAGTTTGCAGCTCCGAAACCCTTCTTGCTGAAGTTATAGCCAAAAAGAAGGCAGTGTTCCAAGAGGAAAACTTTAAATCTGCAGTGGCAGCTGGCTCAAAAGAAGGAAGAGTGAGTTTCTCTAACAAAATTAAGATCCCAGGCTGAAGTAGGTGCCCTTCTGGGATGTTTTAAGTTGCAAGCACCTCTGAGAAACACTTTCATCAGGGGAAGAGAGAAAATGGGCTGCTCAAAAGAACAATGAGCAGAAGTGGCTGAAGCATGGATCTTGACAGAAGAAAAAGAAAAGCCACCCTGAAGCAAATCAGCCAAGTATTCCAGGATCAGAGGAAGAGTAGGCTCCCCTCTAACCTGCATCCAATGAGAGAATCTTTCCCATTTGCCAGCGTACGACTTCCTAGTGCTAGGCCTCCTGAAGTACATTACCACCTGCTGGGAAAGGGAAGAAGAAATGGATTGATTCATGCAATGAACCATGCTGCCAAATGGAGAGACTGAAGATGAGGATGTAGAATGTTTCCCCCTTCCTGAACCAAAAGATCTGGTTTCAGAGGAAGACACCAAGGAGGAAAATGGGTGAGACTGCGAAGCAGTGGATACCAATGCTGTCTGAGCCAGTCTGGAGCTGTGAGAATAGTCCTTGGTCTTTCGTCCCTTATCTTCAATAATACTCTGGGAAAAGAGGATGGAAGGCATAAACTTACACAAGCGTCCAAAGGAAGGACAGAGCATCCACTCTCCAGACCTTGCTGTGATGCTGTCTGGTGCAAAAAAGTGGTAGAAGGTGGGTGTCTGGGGAGGAGAAAAGCTCCACCTGAGGAGTGCCCCAACATTGAATGATGCTGTAAAAGACTGCTCTGTTCAGCTGCCACTTGTGAGGATCCAAGATATGTCTGCTCAACTGGTCTGCCGAAATATTGAGACTGTCTGGAAGAAACTGAGCTAGGAGATCCAGGCCCAAGGATGCTGCTATGGACCAGAGAATCATGCTCTGTCTGCATAGGGAGTAAGAATGAGTCCCTCCCTGTTTGCTGATGTACCACATGACTGTGGTGGTGTGTCCTGACAAGCAGAGTTCCTGGAGAAAGAAGATGCTTGAAAGCTAGTAAGGCTTGCTGAACTGCCATCAACTCCTTTAGGTTTATGTGCAGGTGCATCTGCTAGGCGTTCCAATGTCCCTGTATGCTTCTGCCATCCAGGTGAGCTCCCCAGGCATAGTCCGATATATCTGTGGTAAGAACTTGAATGGCAGGAGGTGGGCGAAAAGGCATGCCCCTGTTTTGTAGACAGGCTGTCGCCCACCACAGAAACTATGTCTGCAGACATGGAAGCAGAGGAATTATCATATCCAGGTCCTGTGTGTGTTGACACCAAAGGTTCTTGAGGTACCATTGCAATTTCCTCATATGCAGTCTTGCATATGGAAGCATGAGAATGCAAGAGGCCATGTATCCCAGAGCTTGCAGGTATTTCCTTGCAGAGAGCTGGGACAGGCTTGCCAAATCCTTTAAGTAAACTGAAAGAGTTGCCTGCTTTTCCTGGGTGAGATGCATCACCTGGGCGGCTGTGTTCAGACTCGCTCCCAGGAATGTTATCTCCTTGGATGGCACCATTTTTGATTTTTCCACGTTGAGTGTGTAAACCCAGATAAGAGAGAAAAGTCTTTACAAATTCCAGATCCTTTAACAGCTGTTCTTGAGAATTTGCTTGAATTAGACAGTCGTCCAAATATGGATAAATCTGAATTTTCTTCTGCCTGCAAAAAGCAATGACTGGAGCTAGGCACTTCATGAAAACTCTGGGAGCAGTAGATAAGCCAAAGGGCAGCGCAGAGAATTGATAATGTTGCTTGCTCACTCAAACTAAGGTATTGCCTGCAACTTTCCCTGATAGGGATGTGCAGATAAGCTTCTTTGAGATCCAAAGTTACTAGCCAGGAGTCCTTGTCTAACATTGGTAGCAACTGATGCACAGTGAGCATTTTGAACTTTGGAATTACCAAGAAAGAGTTCAGAATGGACAGATCTAGGATAGAATGCCAGCTGCCTTCTTTTTTTGGAACTATGAAAAGTCTGGAATAGAAGCCCTGGCCTACCTGCTGAGCAGGAACCAATTCTATTGCGCCCCCAGATGTAACAGAGACAAAATTTGCTTGTAAGAATGAAAATCCTTATGAGGTATTTGCTTCCCACAAGAAATACAATTGTTAACTTTTACTGACATCGGTCTGGAGCAAGAAAAAGTTTTCCCAATGGGGTACTTAGCTTTATTGAAGACTTCGGATCTGAAATTCAATTTCAAAAATCTCAGGAGTCGGCCGACCGGCACTTGTGAACTGCTTTTGCTTCGGGCACCGCGCGGCAAGAAAGACTGAAGAAAATGGCGTCGGCTGTATCTTTCATATCCCTGACGCACTGCCGTCAGGGACGAGGCGACAGCAACCGACGCCGGACCAGGACTTTGGAATTCAGGCCGACTGTGGGTAGCCTGCCAGCAGGATAACCCAAGTGTAATGACTGCAACAGTGAAACACGAACATCCAATTCTATTGCGCCCCCAGATGCAACAGAGACAAAAATTTGCTTTTCTGCTTCTGCCCTTTGGTTTGGAGGAGTGTCCGGGAATCCTGTGGGTACTGGAAAGGTGTGGAAAGAAAACTTGTGACCTAGGGATACAGTTCTGAGTACCCATTTGTCGTCCATGATGGTGGCCCAGACACTTGCAAAAAAGGCCAACCTACCCCCTAAAAGATTCTCCGGGCAAGCAGGAACAGGTAGAAGTTGGACAGTCATTGAGAATGTTTAGATTAAGATGTAGGCTTAGAACTGCCCGACTTGGAAGTGGAAGCATGTCAACACAGACATTTGAGGGGTAGCCACCTGCCCCCTAGAACATTTGTAACCTCTAGTCCTAGAGCAGTTCAGTCTGCTGGCATCAGGAAACAGACAACTCTTAGAAAAGTAATTCCTGCTGAAGCAAGGAGGGTGAACTTTCAGAAAGTCTAACTGTTTGCATAGACTTGGCCTTATCCTCCATCTTTTTGAGCACTTCCTCTGCTTTGCTGCCAAAAAGACTGTCCTTATGTAAAGGTACATCTAAAAGCTTAGACTTGACAGGGTCTGGAAGGGGCCGCTCCCTGATCCAAGCATGCCTTCCGAGAACAGATCCAGTAGCTGTAGCCCTGCAGGAGGCTTCTAGAATGTCAAAACCACAATGTAAAGAAGGTTTATTGACAAGACTGGCAGAATTCAACAAATCCTGCATATCCTTAACTCTCTGCCAAAAGAGGCACACTTGCAATCTTTGACTTAATAGCTTCCAAGGTGTGCTGCTGATACTTAAGCATATGAAAAAGGCAATTAGTAGACCTAATAGCAAGAGTGGCAGAGGTATAAACTTTTTTATCCCACCTATCTAGGTTCCTAGATTCCCTGTCAGAAGGAACAGGATTCTTGGTAACAGTGGCCTTAACTCCTTTAGTTCCTTGAGAAATAACCTCTGGGTCAGCTAGCGGATTCCTAAAAAGAAACAAATGAGAATCAGGGACTCTATAGTATCTGTCAAGTTTCCTGGGAGCAGGAGGAACTGAATTTGGAGTCAAGAAATTTTCCAGAAAAACATCAATCGCTTCACACTGGAAGAATAGCCAGAGGCTTATGCTGAGGCAAATCCAAAAACTCCCTGATCCTTTTCTTAGATTGGGGATAATCCTGACTTCTCATTTAAAATGAGAGTATTCAAAGTATCACCAAAAGAGAAATCCTCTGGAGGAGAAGCAGAAGGAATGGATTCCTCTGCATCTGAATCCTCAAAAGGAGAAAAAACCTCAAACTTCCTCTTCATCAGCAGAAAATCTAGAAGTATCAGAACCTGAATAAGACAAAACCTCAGGAGAGACATCCTTACCCCTTTTTGAAGGAGGAGGCTGTGAACCCCTAGTAAGAGTCAAAAGGTCATCAGCCATTTTAACCATTTGAGAATGAGGGGAACGAGAAGTAACTGGAGCCTGTTTCTTCACAGGCTTACGACTGGAAGATTTACCTGCAAGTCTGAAGGACTCGGGAGGCCTGGCAACCGCCGAAGTAGTGGCAGAGGTTTCCGGTATGAGCTTGCTGGAAGAATGAAGAACAGAGGCCTTGGACACTGGAGCCAGCTTAGCGGCTCCGGATCCAGAGGAAGAGCCAACAGGCAGAAGGTCAGAAGACAAAATGGAAGCCGGAGGCCTGAGGGACTCTGAAATGGTCTCAACAGAGACCTGCAGTTGAAAATCTGCAGACTGCAGGGGCTGCAAATGTGCATCACTGGCTATCGCAGGACTGACGACCAACATCATCTGAAGGCTTGACCTTCTGAAGCCTGTTGCAGTCTTTGTCTTTATGCTTCTTAGGGATATCCGAAGCCTGAAGACCAGTGGACACCATACCAACAAACTTAGGCCACACTCCAAAATGCTTAACTAAAAGCTTAGCCCGGTGACGAATAGTACGCGGATTGAAGGAAGCACAGAGGTCACAATTAGGAACGTCATGGTCAAGGCCTAAACAAATACAATAGGAAAATCTCTATGGGGTTGAATCCGCTTTCTACAGGTAAGACAATTATTGACGTTTTCTGACATTCGTTAAGGCAAGAAAAGTGGATCTCCAATGGGGTACTTAGCTGTAGTAGACTTCAACTTTGTAGTCAGAAACCAAAAAGGTAAACTGCCGACCGGCACTCATGCAAAAATGCTTCTGGCTCCGCGGCAAGGAAGACTGAGGAAGTGACGTCAGCTGCCTCCTTTTGTATCGGATGTCCTGACGTCCTTTACAACTGACAACAGCCGATGTCCTATTTATTTACCTCTGATGTTCTGGCCGATCGAGGGCTACCGGGAGCTGGATAACCCATTGGTTAGGACTGCAACAGTGAAACACAAACATCCAGGGAACAGATATTAAAGGGAAGTGTTCTTGATTAAAGGTACAGGTGAATAAAAATGAGAGTAAATGGGCACAAATTTATTTTACTTTGATCAGGGAGGGGGACGACACGAAGTTTAAAGATGCATTTATTTAGCCACTGTACTAGATAAACCCACGTAACCAGAGTACAGGTTCCTTAAGTGAGGTGGAAGGAAGCTATTTCAATAAGGTTAGGCAGAATACAATATATATAGTTCAATTGTTTATTAGGTTTAGGTTAATAATTGAGCTAAGTTTGGTGTTGAATTGTTTCAGCTGCACAAAAGACTTATATCAGTCCAAAGTAATGAGTGCATACATCAAAGAGTATGTTCCATCTAGTGTCTGCCCTATTTTAACATGCAAAAATATAAGGAGATGGAAAACCACTAACTCAATGCAATTTAAGTTACTTACACAGAATGTAAATGGTTTGCTTGGCAGCAGAAAGGTGCAAAAAATATTACAAAATCTAAGGGAAGCAAATGTAGTGATTTACTTCAAGAAATGCATCCAAGTCAGCATGAGTATGAGGAATTTACAAGGAAGAGATTTAGAGAAAGTTAGTTTGATAATGCCATTGAGGGAAGGAAAAGCAGAGATATCCCACTAGTGAGAAGGGTGCTCCAGTTCAAATTAAGGAAGAAAACATGGGATACAAGTATTTAAAAGAGAATCTTGGGAAGGGCAAAGACTAACACTAGGTAATTTCTGCATCCCACCAAGACAGACAGACAGACAAGTAAATTAAAAATGAAGACGGGAACATTAATAGAATTTCTTCAGGGAAGAGGAATACTGGGAGACTGGAACTCGACAACTTCCACTAAAAATTCAAATGGGAGCCCTGGGCAACAAAAACTGAGCAAAACAAGGAAAATTCTGTAAAAGTATTCTGAGAAAGTATGGCTAAATGGTGTATGGGATTTTTTTCCAAGGTGAAAAAAGATGAACACAGATGTCAATACCAACCAGGAGCTAGAGTAGAAAATTGGTATACTACAAGGGAACATAAGGGGATGGGACAAAACTGGAAGTGTACCACCATGTTAATCTCTGACCATGCTGATGTCAAAATGAAAATTTCAAATCTGGAGGTTTATCAGGGACCAAGTTATTGGAGAGTGAGAATGGGATGGATAATGAGCAAAGGGAGAAAGAGGGCATACTTAACTATGTCAGACATCCACAAAAACGATGGACAGGAAACGGAAGATCAGGAACTGGGATGCATTGAAACAATTTTTTAAAAGGAAAAAAAGGCGTCAGATATGGGGAGACAGAGATTCAAGACCAAGATAAAATGAAGTTGCCAACACTAACAGGATTACATGGGAGGAAGGAGTTATTGAGGGATGACAAAAAGCAAGAGCTAGAAAAACTACAGCGTGAATAAGGAAGGAAGGATACTCTTTAAACAGACAACCCTAAACATGAAGTGAATTGACAATTGCCCACCCAACAACAAATACTGGCCTGTAGACCAAGGCAGCAAAAAAAGAAAAAAAGTGGGATTTTTCACTTGAAAAATCCATTAATGGATAGAATTAGCAGGTAAACCAAGAAATAGGTGTGATACGGTGGTGGTGCTGCAGTAGCGTTGTCGCCTCACAGTTAGACATTGCCCGTTTGATTCTCAGACCGTCTTCTGTGTGGTGAAGTGTGAATGGGCGTTCCTTCGCTGAAGGTTGTGCGTTAGGCCCGGCAAGCCAGTACGCAAAAATCTACTGCTGTGGCGACCCCTAACCGAGAAAAGCCGAAAGACACAAACAAACAAACTACAGAACTGTTATGAGCAATTGTGTAAGTGTGATGAGAGCACCCAAGGATGGCATTACAAGGTGGACAGATTTTTATACGGGTTAGAGATTCCTGAACTATCAGAAGTGGAAAAAGACATGATTATGGTACCTGCATCAATATCAGAAACACAGGAACAATTTCAAAGGCAGGAAAACTCCAGAAATGGACAGTTTCCCAATATAGTTTTGAAAGGCTTACTAGGTAGCAGTAAATTTGTACAAGATATTTAATACAATAACTAAAGTCAAGTAAACAACAGATTAATGGTGTACAGCAGTGATTTCTGTATTCTTGAAGCAAGATTAAGATCCTTGTATCCCAGCCTCATATTGCTCCATCTCTACTTTTAAACCATGATTATAAAAGTGTTTGTGGGGATCCTAGCCAACAGATTAGCATGAATAATTCCAAGATTAAATAGGTGGATTTGTAAAAAGACAAACCTTTGAAAACTTAATCACATCATACAGTATAAATGTGAGGTAGAACAGGCAAACATACAATTGGTACTCCTACAGCTGAACACTGAAAAAGCCTTAAAACAGGGTCAAATGGGATCTCTGGTAAATCTTGGATAAAATAGGATTTGGAAAAGACTTCAGTTTTTTACAGGAGTTTTGCAGATGGGCATCAGCAAAGATAAAAATAAATGCAGAACTGACACAGGACTTTCCAAAAGAAAAAGGAACGAGCAGGGATGCCTATTTTATTTGCCTTATATCTGGAGCCTTTGGCTTTAAAAGTGAGGTGAACAGAAATAAGATGGGAGGGGTAAGCAGGACAGGATGAACTGGTGAGGTTTGCAGATATTGCAGTGTACTTAAGACCAAAGGAAGATATTGTCAAACTTTACACAATATTAAACCAATATCAGAAAATTTCAGAATATAAAGTTAAGATAAAACTAAAGTACCAAGAGTAATCAACCCACATACAGAACTTACACAGGAATATGCATATTTATGGGGCCATTACAAGATCAAATATTTGGGGCATGGTTAATCAGAAGGGCAAATGTTGTTGCAAAAAAAGAATTAGGAAGAGATAGATGTGTGGGTAAAATACAAGATGACTAAGGTGAAAAAAGATGCCCAGCAATTTGGACCCGGGAATTCAAGCAATACAAATGTTTGTAGTGACGCAAATTGTATACTTCTCACAATCATTTATCTTTGATCCAGGCAAAAAATATTGGGAAAGAATTGAGAAAGAAATTTTGAGATGCGTATAAAAAAATAAATGCCTTTGAATACAATGGCAGAACTGACGCTACTGCAAGATGAGGGAATGTCGGTGCTGCCAAATTTCTATGAATAAAGTAGCTCACCATACATACTAGCAGTAGTGAATATAGTAACAGAAATAAAAGAACTGAAAGTAAGATCTTTAAAAAAAAAAAAAAAAAAAAAAAAAAAGGGTAGGAGCAAATTACATATAAAAATGAGAACTGTGGGAACAAATGCAGAGTAATGTTTTGCAGGAGGTAAGACACTTAAGGGAAGGTAGGAAGTGAATGAGCCGTAATGTTCTGCATTGAAGATTATATGCGATGTGGAATGTTTGCAACTGAAAATATGCCAATACAGTTTGTTTTCATTCATATACATGCATGACTGCCTATGTCATACGTGATAACTCAAATGTTTCTTGTTTAAAAAAAATACTTTAGAGCAGCATTATTAAAATTAATTTCAAGCAAAACTGAGGGTATGAAGCTAAATGGAAGGGGATAATTGCAGGGAGGCTTATTCAAAGGGTAAGATCACAATACTTGAGCCTAAGGGAGCGACTGTTGTGAAACTGAAGGAAAACTCTAACACTGAAGTTAACACAAGTATTCAGATTGAAGGAATACAAAGTATGGAAATTTGAAATCTGGCTTATAAGAATGGTTAAAGATCCATTTGGAATAAACAAGAACAGAATGGAAATGTAAGTTTTAGGAGAGTTTAAGAGTAGGAGATAAAAGCATCAGCTGACCAGAGTTTTGTGAGTAATTTTCCATTAGTAGAAAGGAAATGTTAAAACACATGTGAGCGGTTTTCCACTAGAAGGGAAATGTTACAATATACAGGTGTACGAGATATACAATAAACATATGAGGGAGACAGAGAGAAAAAAAACTGGTCAGACCAACAGTAGTAAAGCTTTTGACAGAAGCCAGAGAAGATGCAGAGCACCTTAGGCAATTTACAGGTAGGTTTTATGAAGCACTAGTTAAAGACAGATGGACTCAGAGGGGGACAGATGAAAGGTTGGGCTGACCAGGGGAAACAATGGATAAGAACTGGAAGGCTATACGGATTCCAACATGGCTGCACACTGATCAACAGCTTAATTTCAGCTCTCCCAGTGAGGAAAAAAAACTGAGAATTAAGCACCAGTGATGATATCAGTTTGAGTGAAACTTGGTTAATAGCTAGTTAAGTTCACTACATATATGCCAGAAAAGAATAAATTTAGAGAACCTGAAAGAAAATCAACCAGAAAAACTGAAGGAAAAAAAACACTGACTGGGAAGCGTCCTGCAGCTGTTCAATAAAATAGTTCAAGCTTCAAGGTTTGTACAAGAGATGGCTTCCAGTAATTAAAAGGTGATTAAAATAAATGAAACACTGAAGGAGTGTACCAACACAAACAACAAAAGGCTGGAAAAAATAGAAGATGTAACTAGTGTAGAATTGTGTGTGTGTGTGTGTGTGTGTGTGTGTGTGTGGTACTTTTAAAAGCGTTACCAATGACAGCATATGCATATAAATAGAAAGCACGTGCTAGCTTCAGTGACATTTTGAGAATGCAGCCAGAGAGTAAGCATGTAGGAGTGTGTGACAGCTAGTCTGTTTACAAGTCTAAGTTAAAGTTATTAAGCCTCAAAATCCTGATGTGTCTGTACATAACAAAGCTGCTTGAACAGAGCCCACAGATGTTAGTCTGTTTTATCCTGACTACACGAGCAACATGGTGTCAAAACCGGGATTCCAGAGACTGCTTTTCAGCGCTACAAAGTGCGGAATTAACAGTGAAAATATGAACAGAGTACAAAAAA
Organism: Protopterus annectens; assembly: GCF_019279795.1. Taxonomy (NCBI): domain Eukaryota; kingdom Metazoa; phylum Chordata; order Ceratodontiformes; family Protopteridae; genus Protopterus; species Protopterus annectens. The sequence continues at coordinate 910,935,492 of NC_056731.1, read as the reverse complement.
GGGCCAGAAATGAACTAAAGTTAATGAAAACTTACACAAACTAGTTATTTTATTAAAACAATAAAAATGGAGCATTACAAGGGCACAAAACGCATTAAGCAAGTGAGAGGCACAAAATGTTTATTAAACAAAATGTTTGAAATTAAGATGTTTGATAAAACGATCAGAAAAGCACATAAAGGGGATTGGAACTACCTCGGAATTACAAAACAAGCATGTTTAAAGTAAAACAAGTATGTTTACACTAAAACGAGCACAAGAAAAATATAATGGGCATAAAAAAAGATTAAACGAGCAAAATGAATATAATAAAGAGCAAAAGGGCACATTAAGTATAAATAAACCAAGGCAACTGCATGTTTTTGGGAAGATACTGTGTTTTGGCACCAACTACTGTTTAGCATTGACTGAAGCTATAACTACAGCTATTCGAAGTATCTCAAAGTGGGTAAATGTGCTTACAGTGTAAGCTTATTACTCTGCATTTATTCCAAAGAGTTTATTGTGTGCAAAATGCAACTATTTCATAAAGTGCAGCCAAAATATATCCATTTCGAAAAGTTTCTTGTGCTGAGTGTAAATACTCGCAGAGTGCCGCCATTACAGAAAGTTTCTTGCACTGTACAGAATTATTTTGCAAAGCACAGCCATTGTGGGAAAGTTTCAGTGCGCTGTGTACTGTTCCATTCAGAAAGTGCAGTTACTCTGCTCCGAGCTTCTTATGCCCAGTTTATTCCTAAGGTGCAGTTATTTTGAAATGTTTCTTACACTGACAAGAGGTGATTTCTTACATTACAGTGATTTCAAGAGTATTCACATGCCCAGGAGACTTATTTTGCAAAGTTCAGTTATTCAAAGGCTTGTTGTGCTATTGGGCATAGTTACAAGTACTGGCATAAATTTCTCGTGTGTGTGTGTGTGTGTGTGTGTGTGTGCGTGTGTGCGTGTGTGCGTGTGTGCACACTTGCAAAACCCTTCACTGGCATGTGTTAACATGGCAGAGGCATTTCTCAGAACAGGTCCACTTGTATTTGATCGAAATATTGCAGAGAAGTGGAGAATATTTGAGCAAGAGTACATTTTTATACAATCAACTTATTCTGACAAAGATGCATGCATTAGGGCATTCATTTTGCTAAACTTAGCTGGGTCAGAGGCCACTGAAAGAGAGCATTCATTTGTGTATGCACCAGCAGCATATGAAAGAGAAGGGTAAAATCATCATATTGTTGTACAAGCTGAATCAAGGGAAGACCCAGAGTGTTTGAAATGCAAATTCAGGGAAATGTGTAACCCCCAGACAAATGTTACATTAGAGAGGCATTTGTTTTACCCAAGGGATCAGAGGCCAGGAGAAACTTTTGCAGCTTATATTACTCTCCTGAGAAACAAAGCTATGTAGGTTTGGTGATTTAAAACATGAATTAATAAAGGACAGGCTTGTGTGTGTGGTATTAATAGTACTGCAGTGAGAAAGATTTTGTTTCATGACAGTGATCTAACACTGAGCAAAGCTACTGAGATTTGTCAAGTCCATGAAGTTACAGAAAGGCGCACAAATATGCTTGCAAGTGATAAGTGCATGCTTTCAGCAGGCTCCAGAGCAAATGCAAACAGCATGCAAAACGTGGCTAGCAGAAGCAGGCCTAAGCACATAGAAGCCGTAGCCAGTTAGTGTGGCAGGTAAAGCCCATAGTTTTCCAGCAAGTGCTAAGACTAGTTCAGTAACAAGGACATGTTCAGTGCAGTACAAGAGTGAGTCAGCAAAACCCAAATCAAACCTTGGTGTTACTGTTGCAATTGTGGTGCCAATCATGAGTCTAAAATAGAAAAGTGCTTAGCATTTGGTCAGCAATGCCACAAGTGTAAAAGATGGAACTATTTTCAAAAGTTTTGCAAATCAAGTAAACCTCACACAGTTATAAAGAAGGGTAATTTAAAAAAGCAAGTTGATCATACAGAGAGCTGCAACTCTACTTTCTATGTAGATGGTGCATCAGTAATTGGTGAAAAGGCTGACAGTAAATTTGTGGTAAACGACATGTTTTGTACTGTCCAGATCAATGGTAAATCCACCGAGCTCAAAGTAGACACAGGTTCAAAGTGTAATGTTATGTTAGCAGACACATTTACTAAGGTGAGAGCTGGTGAGCAACTTATTGTGGCCGGTTGTGCAAAACTTGTTGCTTATGGAGGTGAATAAATTCAAACCAAAGGCTCATTAGTGCTTTCATGTTATTTGGCTAGGAACTCCTACAACTTACTATTCTATGTAGTCAAAAGACCACTGCAATCATTAATGGGTCACAGAGACAGTTTGAGAATGAATTTCCTTTCCTTTACCAAAGAAGTTCATTATATAAGCACATCTCAATTCCATTTTTACTGAAGTTATTTTCTCAGTGTGTGCTGATGTTTTTGATGACAAGTTAGGCAAACTTCCAGTTGTGTATTCTATGAAGTTAGACCCAGAGATCAGTCCAGTGGTCACACCAGCAAGAAAAGTTCCAAAAGCTATGCAGAATAAAGCCACAGCTCAAATGGTTAAAATAGTGCAGCAAGGTGTAATTTCTCCAGTTGCAGAACCTACCAAATGGGTGTTGTCTATGGTAGCAGCCCCCAAAAAAGAATATGCATTGACCTAAGAGATTTGAAGAAAGCATTAAAGAGACCACAACATCCTATGTGTACAGTCGAGGATGTTGCAACCCTAATACCAAATGCCACTGTTTTTTTCTGTCTTGGATGCAAAAAGTTAATTTTGTCAAGTGATGCTTGATTGTAAATCTTCACTACTGACTACTTTCAGTACCCCATTTGGAAAATATAGACTCCTCAGAATCATTTGGAATAAATTCTGCAAGTGAAGTCTTTCAGCATGCAATGGAGTAATTTTTTTCAGGTTATCCTTGTGCCATAATAGGTGATGATTTATTGGTTGAAGGCAATGGTAAAGCAGAGCATAACAAAAACCTTAGGAAAGTTCTAGCGAGGGCACGTGCAGTGAACTTGAAGCTCAATCCTCTAAATTGCAAATTCAGACTACCAGAAATTACATATGTAGGTCATTTATTTACTAGCAGTGGCTTACGACTAGACCCATCCAAGCAAGTAGCTATTCTAGAGATGCCAGCATCAGATAATGTTCAAGCTCAAAAATGTTTTTTTGGTATGATCAATTATTTTGGCCAGTTCATACCAGACTTCAGTGACCGGACAGTGCCTTGAGAGCTGATGAGCAAAAATTTTACATGGTCTTTGATGGAGCAGCACCAGAACAGTTGAAAACCTTAAGCAGAAAACTGCCACCCCATCTATATTAAGATACTCTGATGTCAATAAACCAGTAACTTTCCTGTGATGCTTCAAAATTTGGTCTTGGCGCAGTTATTCAAGACGCCAGACCAGTAGCCTATGCATCTAGAACTCTTACCCAAACTGAAATGCAATATGTCCAAATTAAGAAAGAACTTTTGGCAATAGTACTTGCATGTTCAAAGTTTCGTGATTATATTTATGGTTGAGCTATTCACATTGAAACTGATCACCAACCTCTAGTCACTATTTTAAAGAACACTATGCATTCAACTCCAGCGAGATTACAAAGAATGATGTTTAGATTGCAAAAGTACAACTTCAAAATGGTCTGTACAAAAGGCAAACTTATCTGGCTGATACCTTATCCAGATTGTCCAGAAATACAACAGAACAGCTTAATGCAGAGAATTTTGACTTTGATGTCATGAAAGTGCATAATTTTTCTACGACAAAACTTGATAAGCTGAGAGATCATTCAAAGAAGATCCAGTTTTGCAAAAGCTCAACTTCTTCATTAATGTTGGATGGCCATTAAAGCAATCTAGCAAATCTTTTTTTCCTTACAGAGATGAGATATTGATAAAAGATGGCATTATTTTCAAAGGTTCTACAATTGTTGTTCTTACTTCCTTAAACAATGTGAATATTTCCAGATTTTGCTTTGGGGTCACCCAGATTCCTAATCTACCAAAAGAAGGGCGAGAGGACTAGTATTTTGGCCTTCTCTAGCAAAAGACATTGATAAAGTACTTTCTTTGTGTTCAGTATGCAATAGTACTAAACTGCATTTGCAAAAAGAACCACTTCAGTTAAGTGAAGTTCCTGAACTACCTTGGTCAACAGCAGCCACTGATATATTCGAGTGGAGCAATCAGCATTACTTAGTATTGATAGATGCATATTTGAACTGGTTTGAGATGGCTTTACCACCTAACCTAATGTCCAATGCTATCACCAAGTTGAAATGTCACTTTTCAGTCCATGGTAGTTCACATAAAATTATTTCTGACAATGGTACCCAATTTACCAGTCATTTCAGAAATCTGCAAAAGAATGGGACTTTGTACATGTTACTAGTAGCCCAGAATACCCACAGCCAAATGAACTAGCTGAATGCGCAGTACAGAGTGCAAAGCAATTACTACTAAAGTCAAAGTGTGACAATACTGATGTCTTTTTGAATTTACTCAATCTCAAAAACATACCCCGTGATGATCTACTTTGCTCGCCTGCTCAGAGACTTCTACCTAGGTAAACCAGGACAACGACGATAGTCAGTTCCAGTTTGTTGGAGCCTAAAGCAAAGAAAATAACAATCAAAGCCCAACTATACAGAAAGCATTCTTTCCAGAAGTCCAACTATGACAAAGTGAATAGATTTCTTTGTCCATTGAAACAGAGAGATAGTGATGATACAAAAGGCAGAAAGTTTTGACTGGATTGGTCAAGTAACGGGTATATATACCGAGCTGAGATCCTACTTCATGGAATCTGAGGGTGTGGAATACAGGAGAAATTGCAGACATCACCTTCCTGTATCAGAATCGATATCACATGCATTGTTCCTGTGATACAGACTCTAGATCTCAGAGCAATCCAGACAATGTTTCTGTTGAAAAACGTGTCTTAACTTCTACTTCAGTTCGTGATGATGTTCCGGATGTCCCCAAAGTTGAACATTCAGCAGAGACAGTCCCAGTTGCTAGACCTAGTTCTAATTTCTATGTCACAAGATTTGGTCGTATTTCCACACCTAGTGTGAAAAATATACAACAACCTGGACATAACTGTCTATATGTATTTAACTCTGTATAATTGCATGCCAAAAAATTTTGTATCAATTGCATGTCAATTAATATCAATAATGCATAACTAATTTCTCAAAGAGGGAGGATGTAGAATAGTGTGTGTGCATTTTTTGTACCTTTAATAACCATTTCAAAGGACAGCATATTCATGTAAATAGCAAGCATGTGCTAGCTTCATTGCCATTTTGAGAGTGCAGCCAGAGTGAGCATGGATGAGTGTGATAGCCAGTTTGTTTACAAGTTAAAGTTAAACCTCAATCCTGATGCATTTGTACATAATAAAGCTGCTTTAACAGAACCCACAGATGTTCATCTGTTTTATCCTAACTAGATGAGCGACAACTAGCTACTCATATGAATTGATAAAACTACAAAAATTAGAGGATGAAATGACAAAGGCTGGCTCAACACGAGACTTCAAGAAAAAACGTTTCAGAAAATGGTAGAGTTAGAAGACAAAGCAAACGAGATTTTGTGCTGTATTACAGAAACTGGAAGGAACGGACTATTAGTTTTATGAAAGCAAAAACAAACAACTTGGCTGGTATTCCACAGCAGAATTTGTTAACTGAAAGGGCACAGAGTACATGCTCCAAACCTGGCCATGAGAAAGCAGCCAAGACATGTAATAGCAAAGATACAATCTTACCAGAAGAAAGAGTTGATCCTAACTGGTAGGAGGGAAAAGTATTACAAATCAGAGAGAACAGTGTGTTTAAGGAAAATTATTACACACTGTACAGCAGGAAGAAGAGAAGCAAACATATCCCGGCAATCAGGGAGTGTTAACAGCAGCTTGAATGTCACACCTGCCTGTCATCAGAATAAATTTTCCTGGGGGATCAAATACATTTTTGGATGCAGAACAAGCTAAAAAGGAAATTAAGTTTATCCAATAAAAAGTGAGACAGCAAACAGAAGGGAACCTTGTGTCTCATTCTTCTGAGAATAAAGCTCATAGAAAGACTTTGCCAGTGAAACTTTTTCCAATATTCCTAAGGAAAATGCCTGACAGACCAAAAACAAGTTAAGCAGTTGCCTATAAAAATCAGGAGTACCTTAGACTGCTTAAAAACCTCAGCTTTGGCCAGCTAAGAACTTGCTGTATTCAACTGGACGTATAAGAGAATTTAAGTACCTTTATCTGCACTTTTTTCAAAAAATACAGTATTTAAATTGATTTTAACTGTGTTGCAGGAATATTAACTGAACTGGAAGTTAGTCACTGTTTGCTGAATTTTGTTATTTGCTAGTAATTACAGGTGTGGGGGTAGCCACATTCTTTGATTTCCTGTCCTTGCCTATTTAAGTGGTACAGTGTGAAATATTTTCTGCTTAAAAACCTCAGCTTTGGCCGGCTAAGAACTTGCTGTATTCAACTGGACGTATAAGAGAATTTAAGTACCTTTATCTGCACTTTTTTTTTCAAAAAATACAGTATTTAAATTGATTTTAACTGTGTTGCAGGAATATTAATTGAACTGGAAGTTTTGACTCTGCTCTTCACCCACCCTCCCTGTTTTTGTTTTGGTGTTAATCTTAGTGGCCTTGAAACTGCCCGCCCCTCTTGTAAATTTGTGTTTGGATACTCCTTCTGGGCCCATCTCATTTGCTCACTCAACTGAGTGCAGTGAGATCATATTCTGATTTCAGGCACTCCTACTGTGTACAAAGAGAGCATCTGGGAAACAGAAAAAAAATTAAGCTTGTTTCCTGCCTTTCCTGTTAAGTGGCATAGACTATTTGTAGGCTTCTGAGCCCCCAAGCCCTTCTGTGTTGAAGGAGAGCCTTGTAACTTAGTTTTTTTTTTCTTAAAACTAGCCAGTTTTCTAGTTTCAGCACTCAAATCTGTTTCTTTGATCTCAGCACTTGTTCAGAAAAAAAAAAAAATGTCATCTGCTTTTACTGTACTTGTGTTTCTACCTACTTTATTTTACTTTTGCATCATCTTAAAAGTACTCAGTTGTATTTATTACTGCTTGGTGTAACTCATTCTAAGCCTTTTGGTTTAAACACTTGGGCTTCGGACCAGTTGTTTTGCACTGAGAGGGTTTGTGGTCTGCACTGTAGTGGCAGAACAGGTAGCTTACATCCTTCTAGGTTGAGAACTGCTGACTGAGGGCTCAGTGTCTGTTATTCTAAAAGTGTATTAAATCCAGTTTAAGCACTTGGGCTTTCAGGCCAGTTATTTTACATTAAGAGGGTTCGTGGTCTGCACTCTTGTGGGAGGAGAGGCTGGACTCTGCCTTTCTGAGCTGGGAATTTCTGGTTAAAGGCTTATAGTGCATGCATATCTGAACTGCTTCTTACTGAAGTTGGTGCGCCTTGTTTGCTGTGGCATAGACTGGATTCGGGCCTGCTGGATCTAGCTTTGTTTGTGTAACTTGAGCACTAATCCAGGCATTCTCTAAAGTATTCAATTGTATTTATTACTGCTTGGTAGTAACTTGATTAAAGTGCAGTTATCATTCTAAGTCTTTTGGATTAAGCACTTGGGCTTCAGACCAGTTGTTTTACATTAGGAAGGTTTGTGGCATGCACTGTGGTGGCAGGACAGGTAGCTTTCATCCTTCTAAGTTGGGAACTGCTGATTGAGAGCCCAGTGTCTGTTATTCTTAAAGTGTATTAGTTCTGGTTTAAGCACTTGGGCTTCAGGCCAGTTATTTTACATTAAGAAGGTTCGTGGTCTGCACTCTTGTGGGAGAAGAGGCTGGACTCTGCCCTTCTGAGCTGGGAATTTCTGGTTAAAGGTTTATAGTGCCTGAATATTTGAACTGTATCTTACTGAAATTGGTACACCTTGTTTGCTGTAGCATAGACTAGATCCAGGCCTGCTGAATCTAGCTTTGTTTATATGCTTGTTGTTTGTTTGCTTGTTATTTCCCTGGAACACTAATTCCATCTAATACGCGGCTTCTCAGTGCTTCTGTGGATCACTAGTGATATCTGCATTGCTTAATGTACTTATTTCCTTGTTTCACTTGAAAGAAAGCTACTGTGTGTCGTTTTTGCATTTAAGTTACCTGTAACACATTGCACTTAAGTTACCTGGCACTTGCTGACTAAAGCAATTATATAAGTCAGCACTAAAAATTAAAAGCACTACACCCTCACACTCCCCACTGGCCCTTGTTTTCAATTAAGGAATTCCCAATATTATTCTAGCATGTCCAAAGGTCAGTTGTCAATCTCCTCGCTGGTCCAGCTGGTGAATCTGAGAATCTTGAGGCAATGTTACAACTGCCTCATGTACACAGACAACCCTCTCCTCCTCCCAACAAATTCCAACACATGTGAGAGATGCAACCATAAAGCCAAACTGGAGGCTAAGCTCTCTCAACTCAGTACTGGCATAACCAGTCAGGAGGAGAAGGAAACCACACTTACAATTCCAGTCTCACATAGACCTAACACGACAGCAAACCAAACACATAATCACACAAAAACATACTTGGAGGCTCTAAATAAAGATCTGCCTAAGCAGCAGAGACCTCCATAGCAGACACCCAAGCAACCGCGACCCCAAAACAAAACACGTGCAACACATCTCATAAAGCCAGTGTGCCGAACAGTCACAGCCCTTAAGACTAAACAACACACCTGATACACTTGTAATAGGTGACTATCGTCAGGCACACTGACGTCCCGCTCACCAGGCTTAACAAGGAGAGGGTCATGGTGAGCAGCCTGTCTGGCGCTAGTATCCGCCACAACAGAAGCACTCAGGTCACTCCAAGGCAAGTACAAATATGACTCAGTCATTGCCCATGCTGGTGTGAATGACCCGAGACGTACCTCCCTGGACTACATGAAAACAGACATAAAGGAGCTCTCTGAGCATGTAGCCCAGGTTGGTATGACCCTGACTTTGAGTAGCATTTTACCCTCACCAAGAATGATGCGACAATATGAAGACAAGATGATCAATTTCAACAATTGGCTTAAGTACTGGTGTCATTCAAAGGGGATCCAATGCCTGTCAGCTTGGGATGATATGCTCGACAAGCCACGATGCTTCGCTAGGGACGGCTTGCACCTGTCACCCCTGGGCTTTCGGATATTGGCAAAGGCTCTTGCTACCCCCATAGTGCCTTTTTTAGGCAAGGCTCAAAAGACAAACCCACCTCCATAGGTATCACAAGGGATAAGAAACTAAGAGTAATGCTACTCAACACCAGAAGTCTAAACCTCAAGATGCGCGCACTCGAAACTCTCCTTAGCATGGAGAACATCGATATCTGTGCAGTAACAGAAACCTGGTTCAGGGCTCCCGAGAGCACCCCAGCACTACCAGGTTATACCTCATACCATGCTTTTCGGCCCCAAAACTTGGACGAACCACAAAAGGAGGGGGAGTATCGATATTCATCAAAAATACCCACACCTCCAGGTTGGTGGCAAAGCACGAAGCATCAGAGACTATCCATGTGCAACTAACAGTGGGTAAAACTGCCTTCCAGTTTATAGCCTGCTACAGACCACCCTCCCAAACCCAAGAACCCACTCGGCCTTCCTGAGAACACTGGAAAATATGAAGGTCTCTCCAAACACCATTATATTGGGCGACTTCAACTACCCAAACATAGACTGGGAGCATTACTCTAGCTCCAACTCCCTAGCCCAAAGGTTCCTAGAATTTATAAACTCAAATGCTATGGAACAACTTGTTACCACTCCCACAAAAGGGGAAAACATACTGGACCTGATAATCACCAACATGGGGACTCTATGCTCCAGACCAGAAGTGTATCCCTCACTGGTAAGATCAGACCATAAACTAATCTCACTGGATATTCACATCCTGACCCCACCCCCTGCCCAGAAAACCACAGTGAAAAACTTCTCTAAAGCAAATTACACACTCCTCAAAACCGAGGTGGAATCCTTCAAAGCACCTGGGCCTGTGGAAAATACGGCCCAGACCGCAGAATCCTTTATAAACGCATTCTATGAACACCTTCAGGAATGCATGGATCATGCAATCCCAAATAAAACCAAGACCCAATCCTCCAAAGGCAGACGTCCTGTCTGGTGGACCCCAGCCATAAACAAACTATACAATAGAAGGAGGAAGCTACTAAATGATAGAGCAAAATCCCAAAAAGGGAAGGCATCACTGATCAGTATTAGCAAAGCACTCATAAAATTGTCTAAGGCCAGCTTCGAGAGAAAAATTGCAGAGGACACTAAGGATAATCACAAGGCTTTCTTTAGTTATGTTAGGAACCTGGGTGGTAATTCCCAGATATGCTCAGAATTAGTCCAAAATGACAAAAAATACACTGAACCCACAGACATTGCCAACATCCTAGCTGACAGGTTCAGCGCAAACTTCTCCCCACCAAAAGGGCAAATATCTATCCCAGCAGAGTGCTGCCCCCCTGACATCTCAGATGCTCAGGTAAGAGCCGCCCTCTCCAAAGCAAAAAACACAGCATCAATGGGACCAGACGTTGTCCCGAGCTGCGTCCTACATGAACTCCAAGAAGAGCTAAACCCAAACATAAAACTACTGTTCAATCTCAGCCTTACTACAGGATATGTGCCCAAAGAGTGGCGTACAGCAACAGTGGTCCCTCTCCATAAAGGTGGTGCCTCAATGGATCCTGGAAACTATTGCCCCATAAGCCTGACTAGCTTGGTCTGCAAAGCTATAGAAAGGATCATCATGGACCTCATAAATAAAGATTTTGGGGACCTACAGACACTGGATCCTACCCAGTTCGGCTTTGTTAAGGGCAGATCCTGCCTCTTAAATCTGGTTGATTTCTTTGAAACAGTCACCAAGGCCATTGACGAGGGGTAGGTGGTCCACACAGCCTACCTGGACCTCGCAAAAGCCTTCGATACAATACCCCACTCGGCCATTATAGATAAGCTCACCAGCTTAAATATATATATGTCACTAGATGGATTGCAAACTGGCTCAAGGACAGAACCCACATGGTTAGAATTGCTGGAGCCATGTCAGACTCCAAACCAGTTACAAGTGGTGTCCCACAAGGCTCAGTCCTGGGACCTCTCTTGTTCGGTATATATTTCTCGGAGGTACAGGCCAACACGGAAGGACTGTGGCTGACCAAGTTCGCAGATGACTGCAAACTGGGTGCCATAATCGACTCTCCAGCCGACACAAGCATCCTCCAAAAGGGCCTCATAGAAACAGACAACTGGTGCCAGAGCCATGGCCTCAAGCTAAATGCCAAAAAGTGTATAGTCATCCCTTTGGCAAAACAAAGTGCCACAAATTACCACATAGGTGGTAATCCATTAAGTACAGAAGAAGTAATTAGGGACCTGGGGACCCAAGTTGATAGCAATCTCTCATTTGACAACCACGTGGCCAAAGTGGTTAGAAAAACATTTTATATAGCCCACCTAATCATGAAGGGATTCACATCTAGATCAGGGAGGTCATCGTGCCTCTTTACTCATCCCTCATCAGGCCCATAATTGAGTACAATGCCCCTTTTGGGATGTACCTTACCAGACACCTGCAGCAACTGGAAAGACCCCAAAAGTACCTCACCAAGAGGATCAAAGGGCTCAAACAGATGCCATATGCTGCCCGGTTAAAGAAACTCCAGCTCTACTCAGTGGCATACCGCCTGTTCAGAGGCGATCTGTGCCTGACGTATAAAGCCATGTCCAACCCGGAATTAATGGACATGCTGCACCTCAGAAAATCCAAATCCCATCGAGCCACGCTCGAGAGACTTGAACCTCAGCACTGAAATAAATAGGACATGCTGGAGGGACAGATTCATAACCCAGAGGTTCCCTTCACTCTGGAATAAAATCCCAGTCCAGGTTAGGCAGAGTCCCTCATTGACTCTCTTCAAGAGGAATCTTGATGAGTGGATGGGAGATCGTAGGTTTACCCCAGGTATCACTTCTGTGTCACTGTTAGACAGAGGCACAGTATACTAACCTCGAAAAAGGGCATAGCAAAATAAATTTAAAATGGGTGGCGAAAGCCAAACACATTCTGACTAGGCTTATAAATGCCCTAGGGCAGATAGCCTAGTATGAACCTATGAACCTATGAACTTGAACCAAAGTCTGGTGTTAGGAGATGGAGATAAACAGGAAGACCAGCAACACTGAAATTAATGAATAAATAGGAGATTATACAGTTTAAATTACATTTGTGAAATATGGCTTTGAAAGAAAAAGTGCCTGAAAGACTGGACTTTTTGTTGACTTTGTTAAACTTGTGGGTGAACTCTAAAGCATGTACCCCACTCTATGCCATTAATGTACAGAAGGACACAGAGGGTTGAAAGTATAAATAAAACATTTTTATTATTAGCGTTTGTACAAAGCATTTCATGACAAACTGCATGTTATATACAAGTAAATTAGTTTTGTGTAGTGTGTAGTCAGGGATATTTTAAATGCGGGGAAGTCTTTTCAGTGACTGTTGTGTGTGTTAAAAATATTAAAGTAAACAAGTACTTTTTCAGTTATAAGATATAAAGACTTTACAGTATAACAAGAGAAGAAAGGCTGAGCAAAAGCAAGTTTAATGTTAATATGCTGAGATCTTGGGCTGCAGTGACGGGGTGTAAAAGTGCACTTATATGTACAATTAAGATATTTTCTCTTATTTTTTTACAAGGGTGAATGTCTAAATTAATGCCCTTGTCTTACATTATAAACAAGTGATTTTTGTCAGTAGGCAGGCTTGAAAAACAAGACAAAATGATGAAAGCCATGAAAAATGCTAAGTTTCTTACATCTTCCATAAGCAAATGTTCTGTGGGAGTCAAGAAGTCTGTAGCTGAAGCCAACTGAACATTTTGTTCTGAGAAATTAGTTGCGGATTACTTTTACATGGATACAAGATGTAGACATTTAAAGGTACAATGGCAACAGTTCAGTGAAAAATACAGTTTGAAATAATGGGAAGTGAATAGCCTCCCTAATAGAACAGTGTATAATTTACTTTTAAAGACAGCCAGTGCAGTTTTTTTTAGGGCTAAAAGATGATGTTATCTGAAAGCCTACAGCCTGCTTTTTAACATCTGAGAGGGGAACAGCAACAAGAACAGACTACAATCGGTATAAATGGAAACACAGTCTGTAGCATGCACTTTATCATGAGTAGCTTTAGTTTTAGGTTAGGTAATGCCTGCAGGTGGAGCTATCAATTTCAGGCAATTACTCTTACCTGTTGCGTTAAACTATTTTCTGAAGACACACACAGTTTTGCATATTTATTCTAAGTTAACAGGGGTGGCACCTTCTGAAAATGTATTGTTTAGTAAGTGGGGTTTTCTTTAAACCAAAAAGTCTTGAAAAATGTAACAGGTTCAAAGACAGATGAGAAAAGAGTTGTATAAAAGATAAACCTGCCAAACTATGTATGCATGTAACACAAATAGTATAGTTGTATAAAATCTTACCATAACTTTAGATGTCCTCTTCTGTATGCTGCTGAATACATAAACAGGAGGGAGTCTGCCTCTGGATGACTCGTGCGTCCGGCCATTCTACAAAAGATAAATGCTACTGCAAAGGTACGTGTGACAGCCTGAATAACTCAGCGAATGTCAGCCATAAACGAATGCCTGATATAAAGCAGACATCAGTATGCACCTACCTCAGAAATGGATGCTGCTGGGAACCAGCGACTATGGAGTGGGTACTCAGGAGTCAGGCAAGAGTCCAGGGGAAGGTAGGGTGGGAAACTATACAGTAGCATATAGAAGAGATGGACATCTAAAGTTATAGTAAGAGTTTACACAACTATACTATGTCCTTCTATTCATATGCTGCTATATCTATAACATGAGGGAGAATGTAAAAGCTCATCCTATTGAGGCTAGAGAGGGGAAACAGATTTGCCATGACGAATAGCCATGGCAAAACCAGCTCTGGACTTGGAGATGATATCCAACTTGTAGTGTCTGGTGAAGGTGTGAACAGATGACCATGTAGCTGCTTCTAAAATGGCAGCTGTATCCATACCCTTAAAAAAGGCCCCAGATGAGGACACCATCATAGTGGAATGTGCCATCACTGGGAAGGGAAGCCTTTTGCCATGGACTATGTAGCAAAAGGAAATAATTTAAGAGATACAGGAGGAAACGGCTTGCTTGGAAACAGGGTGACCCAGTGCTCTTGGGTGACAGGAGACAAAGAGCCTATCTGGCTTATGAATGGATTTGGTTTTGGCCAAACACTATCTGAGTTGTCTATATACATCCATGGAGTGGAGGATCCTTTCACTGGAGGTCTATGGTGAGGGTAAGAAAGTAGGAAGATTGATGGCCTGATTAAGGGAAAGTTTAACTACCTTGGGCAGGAAGGATGCGTTAGTATGCAGGCAAACCCTGTCCTTGTGAAAAAACGTAAATGGGGAGAGGCCATGAGAGCTTGCAGTTCAGAGAACCTTCTGGCTGAAATAACGGCCATCAAAAGAATGGTTTTCCATGTGCAGTGTTGGAGTGTGCAGTCCTTAGCTGGTTCAAAGGGTGGTAAGGTCAGCTTTTCCACTACAAAATTAAGATCCCAAGGAGGGGGACTAGGCTTTCTTGTAGGTCTAATATGTAGCACCTCTTTAAAAAGAGCTCAACTTCATCTGGAAGCCAGAAGAGGGGAAAGAGGCAAACATGCTGAGATGGCCTTAATGGAAGAATATGGCACCAATGTTCATCTGTTCACACAGGTAAGACAGAACCACTGGAGGCTCTACAGCCAGCGGTTGAAGTTGTTGTTTTAGACACCAAACAGAAAACATTTTCTACTTTGATAGGTAGGATTTTCTAGTAGTGGCTTTTCTGGCCTCCTGTAGAACCTGAAGCACGTCCTCGGTATTAATGTGTCTAAAGGGAATAAACGCCCTATCACCCACAGTGTCTAAGATTTGGGCTGGGTATTTGGGGGTTATTAGAGTTCCCTTCTCCTGTTTGAGTAGGTCCATCCTGAGGAGTAACTTGTAGTGACTGCCCTTGGCTAGATGATGTAGAAGGGGGAACCAGTACTGCCTTGGCCAAAAGGGGGTCACCAGCATGATTTGAGGTTGTTCTCTCTGAGTCTTCAGCAGAACTTTTTGTATGAGAGGGAAGGTGGGGAAATGCACAAGTGAACATCCCCTTCCATGGGAAGGGAAAATCATTTGTCTTCCATGCCGCAAGGGCGAGTATCCTGGTACAGTATGTTGGGAGTTGTGTATTCATGGGGAAGGCAAACAGGTCTACCTGAGGTATACCCCATCCATAGAACAGGTCCAGCAACACATCCTTGTTTAACAACTATCTGTGGGATGGAATCATGGACCTGCTTAGAGCATCTCCCATCACATTCTTGGTAGAGTACACAGACAGCTAGAAGGGATACTGGTCTCTGTTGGGCTACCTCCCACACCTGCAGAGCTAATCTGCATAGGAGGCAGGACTTTGCCCCCCCCCCCCATTTGTTGATGTACCACAGTATAGTGGTGTTGTCTGTGTACCATCTCAGCACTCCTGGGAGGATTTGAGCCTTGAAGATTTGGAGGGCAATTATCAAGACTCTCATCTCCTTGATGTTGATGTTTTCCTCCTGATGGAGAAGGGTCCCTTGTGTCCTTCACTCTCCAGTCTCCTAAGGTTGCCCCCCAACCAGAGTCCGAATCATCTGTGCACAGTTCCTTATGAGGGGGAATGGGGTTGTAGGGTAGACCTAGACTGGCATAAATCTGGACAATCCACCACTTTAGTTCCCTGGATAGGCAGGGAAGAAGGGGCACCATAAATTCCAGAGGGTGCAAGTGTTGTTTCCAGACTGTCCTTAAGTACCACTGAAATTTCCTCATGTGTAACCTTGCTAAGGGTACCACGGGAATGGTGGATGCCATGAATCCCAAGAGCCTCAGAAACTCCCTGGCTAACAGGGTTTGGAGCAAAAGAATTCCCTGGAATTAAGAGGTAAGGGACAGAATCTTGTCTGGAGGAAGACAGGCCATCATTTGTCCTGTGAGAATCCTGCATCCTAAAAACACATGATCCTGGGAGGGAGGCACAGAAGACTCCTGAAGTTTTATGGTAAACCCCAGGTGTCTCAAAAGGGAGATGGTGTAGTCCTGGTGCTGTTGGACCATCTACAGGGATGATGCCTGGATGAGAATATTATCCAGATAAGGGAAGAGTTGGATCCCCTGGGTTCTGGCAAAGGCAATGACTGGGGCTAGACAGTTTGTAAACACTCTCGGGGCTTAGAGAGATCAAATGGCAAAGCACAGAACTGAAAATGCGCAGAACCCTCTGAAAATTTAATGAATTTCCTTAAGAGTGGATGGACTGGTATGTGCAGGTAGGCATCCTTTATTATCCAAGGACACCATGTAGGCCTGAGGAAGGATCAGTGGAAGGAGAGTAGGGTGGGTCAGCATCCGAAAGGAGGGGACCTTGAGAAAGATATTCAGATGGGACAGATCCAAAATAGGACCTCCTTTCCTCGGGACCAGGAACATTCTGGAATAGAAACTTTTCCTCTTAACTCTAGTGGTACCTCTTGGACAGTACCTTGAGAGAGTAGGGCATGCAAGACTGGTGGAAAGTAAACCATTTCATCTTGAGGGGGATGAGGAATGCCTTTGAAGGTTGGTCTGGATTCCCACACCATGAAATAACCCTGCTGTACAATTGAAAAGATCCAAGAATCCTGAGTAATCTGTTTCTAAGCAGGGACGGACAGGGAGAGATGCAGAGAAAGGGGTAAGCTGGGCTTTGGGTCTGGTAGTCGCAGACTACCAGGTTTGGCCTGAAAAGGCCATTTTTGAGCTGGTGTAGAGGGAGAAGACCTAGGAGGGACCCGCTTCCTAGAGTCTTTTTTCCATTTGGAGGACATATATCTAGAAGGCCTTCTAACAAAAGTCGGGTAATTCCTCTGGAAGCAAGGAATTGGGGACAAGAATATGTGCTTTATGTCCTGAAGTTCTTTGCCCTTTGCCTGAAGGGCCTTAAAAGAGCTCAGCAGCTGCTGAACCAAACAAAGCTTTGTTATCCAAGGGCGTTTTAGATTTTATGTCACCTGGTAAAGGCTGTAGCCCAAGCCAGTAGTATCTCCTAATGACAAAACCGGAAGCCGCAGCCCTTGCTGAAGCCTCCACTGCGTCATAACTACACTTTATACACTATATAGAGGTATAGACTTTTTTGCCCAATCTTTCCATTATTCTACTTTCCTCATCCAAAGGGAGCAAGGAAGTGGAGGTAAGAAGCTTAGAGGTTTCATATTCAGTCACAGAAATAGTTGATGGATCTGCAGAAGGGGCCTTGAAGAGGGACTTGGCATCTTCAAAGACTTTATAAAATCTGTCTGGATGCTTGGGTGCAGGCGGATGGGAACCAGGAGCCTTTGAAGCATCCAGGAAGGCATCCAAAAATGCAGGACATACAGGAGGAACCACAGAAGAGTTTGGGAACTCCATTTGTAAGAGGTCATAATACCTCTTTTGCATCTCAGTAACCTGACTGCAGTTCCATTTTAAAAAAAAGTCTCATTTGAACTATTGTCTCCCAAATGTAATGTTTTCCCCATGAGAGTCAGCTCCATTTGACTCCTCCTCTGGGGAAGCACACAGTTTGGCAGGTCTAAGTGAGGGATTCATCTCCTGAAGAAATGTCCTCCTCAGAGGAAATATCAGGCAACACTTTACTCTTTGGAGTGGAGACTGAAAGGGCCTGGGTAAGAGCTGAGGCCTGGCTTAAGGCTAGGAAGGCATCAAGTAGGCCTTGGGTAAAGGCCTACCAGTCAGGGGTTTGGTCCGATGGTACAGACAGGGAGTGGTATGTTTTTTCTGCTTCTTTTTGGGAGTGTCCAACATAGAAGTGTCTGAGATTCAATGAAAAGAAGGTGAGATTGATGTCGGGCTGCATTCTATTACATCCGAAATAACGTCTTCCAAACAATGATTTGGGAAACCCCGTGTGGGCCCTCGGAGATAAGCCTTGGATCCCCACAGCACCAGAGTCAGACACCTGCGACTTCCTCTGGGATGTGCTGACAGCCTCCTTAACGGCTTCCACCCGGGTACCTGTCAGTGGAAGGTCCGCAGATTCCAATTCAGACTCTGGGCTCTCATCGGCTTTGTCAGGTAAGGTCAAAACAGAGGGTGCAGTCGTAGGATCAGGCCTAGACTTTTTAGCCTTTTTCGTGGGCAGCTGACATTAGCTCACAACACAGTAGCAAGAAAATAACAAAAAAAACCCTATGGGGTACTTATCTGAACACTGACAAGCATGAAGTGAGCGACGACCGGAGCTGGCAGTCACACAGGCGGCGGAAAAGTTCTGAGGTAGATGCATGCCAACATCTGCTTTATCCCAAACTTCCATTTATGGCCGACGTTCACTGAGTGATACTGGCTGTCACACATACCTTCGCAGTAGCATTCATCTTTTGTAGAATGGCTGGACGTACGAGTTAACTAGAGGTAGACTCCCCTCATGTTATGGCTACAGCAGCATTTGAACAGAAGGACGTTAGAAATACACATTCAAAAAACTGTCACATAGAATGGGTGGGAGTAATAGCTTGTTATAATAATGGCTTTGCTAGACATATCTTGATATGCAAATGACATTACAGGTATAGACAAAAAAGGAAAGAGTACTGAATTATTTAAAGTAATGCAGAGTGCAAACAGCAATGCTACACAGGAAACATTTGGAAAGAAGCGAGCATGTCAATTTGACAAAGAAAGGATTTCAGGATGGATATCCAGCAGAATATCAGGGAGAAAGGAAAAAGGGAGTAAAATTTCTAACTGCTAGAGGGGCTCCAACGGTGACAGAAGAGGTGATAAAAAAAAACAATAATGGTATATTTGTTTTAGTAAGGGGCTACTGGCAAGGGAGGGGAATTTTCTGGCATGTATTTAAATTCCACTAAAAACTGCTACTATGAAGCTTTTAAGAAAATTCTGGGAGAAAAAAATTGCTTTCATTAGGGAATATTATTTCTACTCGAGGACAAACTATTTGCAACAGTAAGAATGTATTAAGAGGACTGAGAAGGGAGAGAAAAAAAAAATTTCTTAAGACACTTGAAAATATTTGGTATGGAAGATGTGAATTCAGTAGCAAGAACTCTGACAAAATGTATATATTATTCCTCAAGGTACAATAAACTGGGCTAAACTACACAGAAATTCTATTTCACAGGTACATGAACATTTAATAACTATTTTAGATGATGTACCAATAAAAACAAAGAAAAAAATACTGGGCAATTAAGTAAAAATTAGAAACTGGTTCTTTTCTACCTACTTATTAAAAACGGAGATTGCCCAGAAAAATCACATAACAGCATAACGATGAGCAACTTGATTTTGAGGTCATGGAAGTGAGAATTTTTTTTCCAAATGTCTTAATAAGCTTAGAATTCACACAGCTTCAGATCCAATTCTCCAGAAGCTCAACCACCATCAGTAGAGGATGGCCTTCATAGCAATCTTGTTTACCAGTTGAAGTGCAACCATATTTTTCATACAGAGATGAGACTTTGTCACACAATGGTATCATGAAAGGTCCCAAAGTGATAATTCCAAAGTCCTTGCAACAAGAGTATATTACGATCTTGCACTGTGGCCAGCCAGGAACTGATTCTACCAAAAGAAGGGCAAGAGGACTAGTATTATGGCCTTCTATGTCAAGAGATATTGAGAAAGTACTTTCATCTTGTTCAGTATGTAATAGTACAAAGCTGCATCAACAAAAAGAGCCACTTCAGTTAAGCAAGATTCCTGAACTAACTTGGTCAACAGTAGCCACAGACATCGGAGTGGAATGGTCAACATTATTTGGTGTTACTACACTCTTATTCAAATTGGTTCGAGATGAATCTACTTCCCAACTTAACTTCCAGTACTGTCATTACTAAGTTAAAGTGACATTTTTCTGCCCATGGTAGTCCACACAGAGTTGCTTCTGACAATGTTGCACAGTTTACTAGTCAGCAGTTCAAGAAATTTGCAGAAGAGTGGGACTTTACTCATATTACGAATAGTCCTGAATACCCTTAGACAAACAGTTTGGCTGAGCGTGCAATTCAAAGTGCAATACAGCTGTTAAAGAAATCCAGATGTGACAATATCAATGTTTTTCTAAACTTGTTAAATCTCAGAAACATTCCTTGTGATAAACATGTTGGTTCACCTGCTCGGAGACTTATGTAGAGACAAACTAGAATCACATTACCAATCAGCAGCAATTTATTGATTCCAAGTGCCAAGAACAACAAAGCAGTAAAAGTCCAACTGTTGATAAAGCATTTGTCCCAGGTCTTACTATGATAAAACCAACAAACCACTCCATTCTTTGCAAAAAGAGGAGATAGTGAGGAAGAAGACATCAAAAGGTTTTGATTGTTTCGGATTTGTGAAAAGTTTGTCAACAGCCGAGACTGTACATTGTGAAATCGCAAGGAGTGGAATCCAGACGAAATTGGAAGCATTTATCAGTGTCTGAACCAGTGCTACAACGTCTTGCCTATGACAATGACTAATTCTCAGAGTGACTTGTCCAATGTTCCTGTTCCAGAGGACATTCCGTCAGCATTCCCCATTCCTGAGAAAATCCCCGAGACTCCTCAAGCAGAACATTCTCTAGTGACTGTCCCTGTTGTTAAACCTAGTCCTAACTATTATGTCACGAGTTCAGATCGCACCTCGAAACTTAGTTCCAGACACGTGGCAACCTGGACATACAAGTTTTTCTTTATTAGTGTCTGTATAATTGCATAACTATTGAAATGTCATTGTTTATATGAGACAGCTCAGTAGAGGGAGGATGTAGATCAGTATGTGTGATTTACCTTTAAGAAGCTTTCCAGTGAGTCAACACATGCATAGAAGGGTACTAACGTATTATCGCAACCACATTTTTCACGGCAATACTGGTTAGTTCCCGAACCTGAAATATGTTCCTTAATGTCTTTAAAATGTTACATGGTGTGTTTTCTTTAACACTCCAGGCTGTTTTCTGAACTGTTATCAATAAAATGTAAAAAAAAAAAAAAAAAAAAAAAAACATGCTATTGGTTTATGTACTGTACTGCCAGCATGTCTGTTATTCCAACTCCGCGTGCTGAACGTTCCTTTTTTCCTGAGAGCAAATGCAGTCAAATAACGGTTATAATGAAATTTGCCCATCACAGCTGTGTCATTATTCAAGTGTGGCTCGTACAAGACAGTATGTTGCTTAGTTTAAGAAACATGTAGCATGACACTCGGCTTTCCTAGAAAAAAAAGACGGTTTTGAAGCAGTGCTAACTGCACTTGCTGAGAAATGTGCACCACATAGAAAGACAAACACATACAAAGAGCAATCAACATTGTTACAGCACTACTGAAATGAATAATCACTTAAGTACTATCTAGTTTGTCTGACCATGCCAGCATCACACAAACAAACACAATCAGTACTGCCAACTTATTCCTTGAAAAACGAAACCACAATCACCTGTCAACCTCATCCATGCTAACTTTTTAAAAGGATTACTTAGGGCAACTTATGCATTGCACTGGCTGTTTGCAAGTATGTATACACATTTCTACAAAAGTAGTAGTTCACCAAAACCATATTTCCTGTTACTGTGTTTTCCTTCGCTGAAGGATTCATTCCTCATGGTCCAAATATCGCATTCATCACTCACACAGCATCTGTGACACTTCAAGCATGCGTCTGTAATGCACGCAAAAAGGGGAAGATGCCTTTATCAAGATTTTGTGTTCCTGAAGGTAATCCCCACTTCGTAGGTACCAGTAAGGAGGTGGAACAACACTCTGCAGTGTTTTATGAGGTCCTTTGTAGTCAACAAACCGATTTTTGCAACCGCGAAAATTTGGTTGCGATGATATGCAAGTACCCATATAAGTAATGAACACGTACAAGCTAGAGTGCCATTTTGAGTGAGCAGCCAGAGTGTGAACATGCAAGTATGTTTGTCAGTCAGTCAAGTTTAATGTTCCTGCCATACAGTATTTGTATACAACGAACTTCTTAAACACCCAAGCCTCAACATCTTGTTGCACAAAAGAACAGCGACAGAAAATTTCCTCTCTGATAAGCTGTGTTTGAACACAGGAATCAGGTAGAGGTACAATCTTTCTCCTTTATTTTTAAAGCCACTGTCAAAGAAAATAAGGGAAACTGAAATGTACGGATATAATTGGTATGGTAAGCAAGAAGAGTTGCTTTTATTTGCAGATGATATTATTTTGTACCTGATAAATCCAGAAAAGGACACTGCCGTGTTGTGGAACATCTTGAGACACTTTCATGTCTTTTGGGGATATAAGATTAAGATCAAAAAAAGCTACAACTGTAAATTATGTACCCACACACAATTGGTTCAGCAATACCCATAATTACTGGGACACGATATGTGGGAAGCCTTTTTAATTCATACATCTTATCTTCAGCTATCATACAGAAGAGGCTATACAAAAGAGAATACAAATACTGAAACAATGGAAGCTCTTCTTTATGGATATTGATAGTAATATACAAGTAGTGAAAATGTTTTTAGTCTCTTCAGTTCTATATATTGGTTAGGCACATTTTTACCAAACGGGTACTTTTTGAACAATTAATAATAAAGAGTTGAAGGGATTTGTCTAGGAGGGGAAGAGAGAAAGAGTCAAGTGGGATATGTTGATCCTTCCAACAGAACAAGGTAGTTTAAGATTACTTGATTTGAAGGGATATTTCAGGTCTACACAATTAAGCCGCATATATATATGTATATATATGTATATGTATATATATATATATATATATATATATATATATATATATATATATATATATATATATATAAAGCACAAGCAGAAGGTTAAATTTCAAAATGGAAAGGGATGATTATGAAGCGGGGGAAGATAAAGAAATAAGGATAGAGTGAGATTTTGGATACAGATCCTTAAGGGGAATAACTACAACCACACAGAATATTATTATCATAAAGTAGCAGAAAGTACTCTAAGAATGAAGCCAACACGAGAATGGAGAAAGGAGATTTTGCCAGTAGGAATGACTGCAAGTAAGGGTAAAGAAAGTAGGCAAGAGTGAGCTGGAATTTACTGTAGAAAACTGGCAACGGAACCAAGGTATTGGGAGCAAATAAGTAGGGAGTGAAAGGTAGAGTGGAATGAGGCCAAGAAGACACATGGACTGGATTGATATCAGCATATAGCCAAAGGGACAGGGAAATCTTAAGTGAAAGCTCTGCTTTGGTAGTTTTCAGTTGAATCTAGAACAGAATCTGCTGCTAAAAAGGGATAATTGTTATACATATCATGCAGTATTTACATTCCATACTAAATCAGAAGAGGTTACAAAAGATTTTCAAAGACTGCAAAGCAATTAACTTTATAAGAGAATAATGGGAGGTCATATGTATTTGCTCTCAATTACACAACAAAGTACAGAAGGTTTAGGATCTTTGTTTGGAAATGTCTGCATTGGTATTTCTATACCCTAAGCAGACAAAAAATTTTTCTCAAGTAGATAACAAACGTTAGATGTGTGATGGGGGAAAAAAGAGGTAACTGTGAATATTTGTATGTAATGAATCGGCAGATTTTAAGAATTCCCTATAGTGTACTGTGTCAGAAATACTGGGTAAGCAAATGGCTGTTAAGAAGGAAATTATTTTTTTGAGCTGGGACAACAGATCTTAATTCAATTGACTGTCAAAAAATTAATTTCTAGAATATGGAAATCAAAGTCTAAACAAACTGTATTTGAAAGTACTTAATATTGTACAATAGATAAAAATTGAAGAGGGATATTCAGAAAATGGAAGGAGTAAATTACATAGAAATACATGGAAACTGTGGGAACAATACATGTAGAATAAATAATGTTCAAGAGGAGTTAGGTTTAAGGGAAGGCAGGCATACCTCTCAACTGTACAGAATTTTGCCTCATATTTTTGGTCAGTTATTCATAAAACTGGTTTTCTAGCAAATTAGTGTCAACTCATTAAAGACTGAAGTTAAAAAAATAATGGCACACATTTGAGTTTCAGACTTCATACCCTTCAGAAAATTCATGATAATGCAAAACCTGCTATTCTATCACCTTTCTAAGCTTGTAAGAGCAATATTTAAAAACTGTCCCTATTCTATGGGCCTTTGTCCCACTTTTTACGTATGGCTTTGTCCAGATTTCGAGGTCGAGAGTTATGAAGGCAGGAATTCAGCAATTTATGTATTATTCGACTGATGATAGTTACAAAGACAAAAGATATGTGACGCATAATCTATTTATAAGGAAAATTTTAATATAGTTTGTTTTCTTTTCTGTTAATGTAAGTTTGCCTGAGTCTTAAATGATAATTTAATAAGTGTTAAAAAAGAGAACTGGAGTGACATAAGTATAGCACTGAAGATTGTGACAAAGTCCAGAAAATTTAGCAGTTTCACATGCCTTCATAAATATTTTTATATCCCTTATAAAATATACAAAGTGTTCCTGGAGGTTAATTAAAACCACTAGAAATGTGACAGTAACTATAACGATGACTGGCAGCATATTTTTTAATTCTAGCCAGTTAGATAAGTATAAGAGAAATGTAAATGTGTTCTATGAGAAATTAACAGGAACAGCAGAAACTTTCACAAATACATTTCTAATTTATCTGGGCAGGACAGAGTAAGTTAAGTGGATATGTCACAGCCATAGCACACCTTTTCTTAATAAAAGATCAAAGAAAAGGAACACATCAGGAATCTAAGATGGGAAAGACTACTGGGATGATGCAAGAGCTGTAAAGGGTTACACTGAAAAGTAAACCTAGTAAATTTCATGGGGAAAAAGTGGTACTATTGGGATGTGAAGCTGACTTCATATCAACAGAATAGGAATGTGTCTATGAAACACTAAGGGGAAGGGGGATGAAATATGAAGAAGGCATGACAATAGATGTATGACTTTGTAAAAAGGAACATGGGCATGGGTGACTTATTAGAAGTTATTTAAAGAACTCTAAGTGTGGCTCTAGGTAGATTCCCATATAGAAGGTTAAAAATAAAATAATGTAGCTTATGTACAGTAAATAGAAACTACCTCCAGAGTGTGTGTGCACCATGCGTGTGTACTACTGCACAAATTATAATCTACTTAGTGAAACTGAATAAAGCAGTTCTGTTGTACTTAAATACTGGTTACATATCTTATATGCAGCTCTACATTTTGATTATTTTTATGTTTGATTTAACAGATTTATGAATGTTTTGATATTTTCTGGCATCAGTTGCACATGCTTACTGCACTACCTACTGAGAAAACAGAAAAAATGTTGATGCTCAGACATGGGTACAAATAAAAAAAATAGCATTGCTATTGCAACAAATGTTTGCTAACAGTAATCAAAAAATATTTTCCCAGTCCTTTTCTGTTTAACCACTAAAAGGTTTGCCAGAAAAGTAAGGAATATCTATGTACTGCAGCTTTAACATCCTTGACTTTTGTACAATGGTATGTACAATTAATCATCTGATAAGTGGGAGCGCTGATTAAACTTGCTCTTTTAGGCACAACACAGGCAGAAAGGCAAGGACAAAGCCAAATGCTGTATAAACAGATTTACAGCAGCCAATCAAACAGGATGTCTTTCAGAGAAAACCAGCCAATTGAAAATAAATCTACACAGATGAAGAAAACGAAAACAAAATAATAGTGTGGCAAGCAATCAGAACATAACCAGAATTGGGAGACTGTGACAGCAATGGTAATCACTTTATTACTGGATAATGTAGGAAAAAGTACAGCACACTAAAACATGCTCAGTACAGCAAGCACTCTTGTAGCACAGAGTGCTTACTCATACGCATACTCTGCAGATCTAACAGCAACAAATCAGGTACATAACTTCCAGTAATATGCACTTTTTCTTGCTTATGTTGGTAGATGAATAAAATATCAATGTAGATCCCAGGGTGGGAGGTGCACTATGTAAAAGGCAAGGAGTGTGGAGAGTTTAAATGCTACACAGGGGCACTGGTGATGCTTGCAACACGCACAAGGGAGACTATATTAATCATACACAAACATATACGGGCATACACCAACAGCTGGCTTTGTTCCTGTACTCATGCACTTATTGTTTACAAAATGAATGAACTAATTATTTAACAGAAGCCTGCAAATGCACATAATATAGCATGCTGTGCACAACTTACTATTATATCATGACCCTCCATTAATATTCTAAAACGTGCACGCTGATTGGCCAGCGTGCACATTGTAAATCGACTTATACTAATGGAAAAAGGTCCGGTCACCCGGACTTTTTCCATTAGTACAAGTCTTTTTTAAAACACTGTCTCGCTATGTTAAAGGAGTTTAACATAGCGACACAGGTTTAAAAAAAGCAACGGAGATGTCCCTTGCTTTTTTTGAAGCTGTCTCGCTATGTTAAACTCCTTTAATATAGCGACACAGTTTGTAAAAAGCAACGGAGATCTTGCTTTCTCCGTTGCTTTTTTCAAAACTGTCTCGCTATGTTAAATGGGTTTAACATAGCGAGACAGCTTTAAAATAAGCAATGGAGATTCTCCGTTGCTTTTTTTAAAGCTGTCTCGCTATGTTAAACCCATTTAACATAGCGAAACAGTAAAAAGCAACGGAGAAGATCTCAGTTGCTTTTGCCCACAGCTCTGATGTACTGCGCAGGCTTACGCATGCGCAGTACATCAGAACTGCCGCGGATAACACAGCGGCGGAAGGGCAGCAAGGAGGCATTATACAATGCCATTATTTAAGAAAAGTAATTATTTTTCTTAAATAATGTCATTGTATAATAGCAATAACCCACTTCTGGGTGTGGGTAATGCTGGATTTACCCACGGTTGGCTTTGTTTGGTCCCTCGGGCTTCGCCCCCGGGACCAAACCACGCCAACCGTGGGTAAATCCAGCATTACCCACACCCAGGCGTGGGTTATTGTTATATAATTGCACTGACTGCATTTTGCAGTTTACTACAAGTCTACTATTGTCATGTATGTCGTAGCAACTAACAGACATGTCAAAGAACACAGAATTGGAGCAGAATCAGTATCACTTAAATGCTCATAAGCATGAAATGACGCTACAATTCAAGAAGGTCTGTGCCTCATTGCACAAGTACACTAGCATTCATTTGAACCTACTTCTGGATGAAGAAGCTGTGGCTGGCACAAGTGCTGAGCAACATTTCATTTTACTACTAGCAGACTCAGTAGTATTTAGCAACACTGCCTACCACACTTGCATGCATGCGTGTGTGCCTGTGAATGGCTACTAAATTCCTGTGAGTATGTGCACCAGCATGTGCGAGAGACACTGTGCACCATGCGGTCTAATACCAGGACTTGTGCAACATGAACACAGTTTACACATGACTCTGTGTACAGCACACACATGCACCTGCACAGCCATGTCCTAATTACAGTCATTTCAGCAACATTTTCTGGTGCCTTTAGGATGACATTTTAATATATTTGCACATGATAAAGCTGACACATCTCAGCTGCCACCTACGAGTGCACAGTTACCAGTTCTTTGTATCAAGATTAGCATGTTATTATGCTGGGTGCCTTCATTTTGCAGAAAAAGAAACAGTGTTTGCTGAAGATGTTGAGGTTTGATCTGCTCAGCATCACAGCTCATACTGGTTCACAGCTGCTCTGCTCAACTTAATCTACACAAATTGTGTACTTGTAAACAATGTATTGCTATAGTGTATGAATTTTTCAATACACAAGTGTTACATAATGGACTTTCAGGAATCTCACTCAGTGTATTACATAACTGTACTGGTACATTTAAGACTTGTATTCTAACACAGATGTGATGATGATACTTTGGAAAAACGGCAAAAGACAGGTATTTTCTTCTAGTGAAATCAAAATGGCCTTGTACATCCTCACCTTGTTCTACTGCTACTCTTTTCAGGGATAATCTAGCAAGTTCAGCCAAGTGAACACATTAAGTTTGATGAGAGCATGGATAAAAGAATTAAGTATTAGTCTACATCCACCTAACAGTTAACATACACTTGTTTTTTCTGTGAAGACAAATATTAGGCCATGGAGAACAAAATTACATATAGAAAACACCATGTCCATTGAGAAAAAGCAAATACAGGTGACAGGGTAGCTGCATCTCCTTTATGTATGCAATACCCATTCTGTGCATGGCTCAATGGCTGACAGCAGACAATTTAAAGACTAATGGCAAATATCAAACTGGTGTTATACGAGTAAGTGCTTCACTTAAGGATTTTTCTACTGACCTCGGACAGTACTGTGACTGATGAGAGGCATCCAAACCTGTGACTCTGATAAAAATGCTTGCTTTCTTTTTGTACATGGGATTGTCTTATGGGGAAGCAAGTGCTGAAATACTTACTGACCCTTCACTAAAAAAAAACTGGAAAAAGGAATAAACAGAAAAACTTGAAAAAAAGTGAAAGTTGTGCACCCAATGAACTCTTAAGGACATCTGTCTTCAACTAGCATGTAGACTAAAACATTACTGCTTCTCAGAGCTTTTAGGCTACTTGCACCCTCCCCCAATCCCAACATATTTCCTTTCTTGCAGACTTCCAATTCTTCTGACAAGCAAGTCCATGCCTTGCTACATAGGAGAAAAATATATCTCTTGGAAAAAGAAAAAAAAGACTAGTTAGTCTGCTCAATGATGGTGTGTCTACCAAGTGTAGGCTGGCCTGTTCATCCCAGACCTGGAGGTATTTGGGGGAAATGTTAATGGAGATGGATACACTTCTCGCAGATCTAATATTTTAAGTATGTAACTTTCATATCTCTATTACATCTGAGTGATGCCTCCAGGTGCTTCTGCAGTTAACTCCTACTGACACCTCTAGGCGTCAAATATTGCTTGTTCATATTTGCACCAATAATTCCAAAACTATACCACGTACCAAGGTTTTAAAAGATTTCATCTTAAAGCTTAGACAATGGCAAACTGAACTGCATTAATATCTGACCTCTGTCTAGTGCAGGAAAATAGATATTAGCTGTTGTTTTTATGATATTAATTTATATATATGTAATTTTCACATTTTTCTGAATATCTCAACAACCAAGTAATGTAGACAGAACTCCTTAGCCTCATATGAAAGATCTCATCTAAATGAATAAAATGCTGCTGATAGTGTGTGTGTGTGTGTGTGTGTGTGTGTATGTGTGCATAACTTGAGTGGTTGCTGAGATATTGTAAGTTGTTTACAAAATATTACAAATGTAATAGTTACTGTCTTTACTGTGACTTATAAAATTCAGTTTAAGACTTAGAACCTAAAGAATATTGCCACTATAAAAATAGTTTGCGCTGAAGAGTTTGCCATTTATACTTCGTTCATAACCCCTGTGGTTCCAGAAATATGAACATTTGTTTGAAGTGTGAGAACATAATTTGATTCTGTCAAAAGGCTTAGGGTCCGCCCATTGGAAGTTACAGTTCAAACTTTCTGAGTTCCATTGGAGTGAATGAGTTAAGAGGTAGCACATCTTCAGCAATATGCAGGACATAGTCAGTCCATCCCTACAGCACAGACAGATGAAGTCTTGACTGCAACCCAGAAGGCCTTGCTTAGTTAGCAGTACAGGCATAACAGAGGATGGGGTGGAGAGAATGACAGAGGACATTACCAGCTCACCCATCTAGAAGGGATAGCAAAGACTGACTGACCACTTGGGTGGTGCCTCGCAGGTATCACCTGGTGATGCACCTGTGGAAATTGGGCTTGTAGAGTACACACTGCCAAGCGGCACTGGAGTTGTGTGTTGGATGTACACATGCTCTGCCACTGTGTACAGCTACAGTGAAGTGCTGGAAAACTACTGTCGGGGTGGGTAGGAGCTCCAGGGACTGGAAGGGACCAACCTGCCAGACAGCTCCCTACCACCTGCATCACACTTCTCAAAGGATGGGGCTGATGAGATCATACTGAGGAGATAAATGGTTCAGATGGCTTTTGTCCAGGGAGCAGGAAGACTTGGTTCCTTGTCTTGGTTTGACCATGATGGAGACTACCTTACAGAAAGGGAATGAATGGGTTGTGGTGACTATGCTTTGTCCTGGTTGGGAGCCCAGCATATAGCACACCGGGGAGGAGACCAGAAAGCTCCCCCCCCCCCAACATTGTTCAGCTCCAGTCCATCAGTGAAGGAAAAGATGGTTCATTGGGGGTACAAATAATGAAGCCCTAGATCAGTCCCAGCAGAAAAAGAAACTGTTTGCTGAAGATGTTGAGGTTTGACCAGGTGACCATCTTGCAAATAATGTCAACAGAAGCTTTTTGCAGGAATACTTACAGGTGACAATGGCTCTGGTGGAAGGTGTCACTAGGATTACTGGTGAAGGTTCACCTTACTTTATCACAGTGCAAAAAATTTTGTTACCTAATCTCAAACAGATTTCAACATATGAAGATCTTATCGGTTTGGAGCTCCTATAGTCTGAATGACTGTGCTCCATTTAAGCAGAACTGTAGTAGTCTACAAATATCCATGCAATGCAGAAGGTATTCTCACTTTTTGGCACAAGAAAAGAAGATTGGAAGGTTAACAGCAAGGTTTAGAACAGTGTCTATGGTTATTTTAGGTATGAAGGAGGAGATGGTATGCAGGTCAAACCTCTCTCTGTGAAAGACCAGATTGGAAGGGTGGCTTGGTTTGTCAAGGTTTGTAACTCAGAAATCCTAACAACTCAGGTCAATAGGTATTGGGAAAAAAAAGCACGTCTTGCCAAAGAGATGGTCAATGTTTTCCTTTAACTGGCATAAAAGGTGGTCAGAAAAGTTTCTCTAAAATAAATATTCCATGACAACAATGGGTATCTGAATAAATCCATGACAACAATGGGTATCTGAATACGGCCATAAATAAAAGGTGTGTTTGAGGGACGGTTTATCTCAAAGCAAGGGATGGAACCTAGCTGTCATAAGGGAAAACAAACTATACATAACTATACTTTTATGCTGGAATAATTGCAGCCTTTATCAGAGAGCTCTGCCAGGTACTGCAGGACATTCTCTCCAGTGGCCTGACCTAATGTCAGGCCTTTTTCATTTGACTAACTGGTGAAATACCATCAATTTTCTAGTGGATGTTTTGTGCGAAGAACTCATGACTTGTAAGCCACCATTTGTCCTTGATATTTTTCCTGGTGGATGCATTTTGTGATGAAAACATTTTGAAATGTTGCTTTGAGTAATGACCATCAGCCACACTAAGAACTGAAGAACCCATGCTGTGCAACCTTGTTAAAAGGATTTTGTATGCATGTTCGCCAAAGTTGTACAGGGTGAGCAGCAAGAACCAAGGATATAGACCCTTTTTGGAGTGGAGGGTTTTTGTCTTTTCAATGGTTTTGGTTACTAACGGGCTTGGTGTGAAGGCCTAGAGAGTTTTCCAAGGCTACAGACTTTACTAGGCCATCCTTCACTGGTTGGTTAGCTGACTAATGGGATGACACTGAAAAGCTGGTATCACTGCTCATTTAAATAGGGGAGAAAACTTTCCATCAATAATTGGCCTCAATACAAACAGATTATGTTGGCAGTCCTTTAGTCAAGCAACCATTCATAAAGCAGAAGGCATCTGCTCAACCTGTATGCCAGAATGTTAACTTCTCTCTGAATGTGGTCTGTATTTAGGAAGAAAGTGTTGCATGTGGCCAACTGCCAAAGCCTTATGGCTTCCCTGCATAGAATGAAAGACTGTGGTCTTCCCAATAAATTTACTGGTACATCAGATGACAGCTAGGTTGATCTTGTGGATGGCCACGGGATCTTGAGAAATATTATCTTGGAATTTGAGCAGCTCTATGCTTCAAGCACACTAATGTGGATGTATGATTTTTGTGACAACCACAATCCCAGCACTATCTGGCAAAAGAAACTCTCTCACCTGACCTAAGGGCAGAAGCATCCATGGTAATGATGAAGGTGGGTTGCAGAAACAGGAAAGGGCTACCCTCTGCCAAGCTAAGTGTAGCCATCACAGGAGGTAGTTCTTGTACAAGTCCAAAAATGTGATGCAATGTGAAAGTTAATGGCCATGCTATCTTCATTGGAGTCACAGTGATCACTGTGGTGTCCTCATGTGTAAATGGATGTAAGGCACGACAAATTGTGAATGACATGTGTCCTAACCTCCTGAGGTACTGCTCAGATTGGCCAAGTAGGACTTGAATGAGTTTGAAGGAAAATAAAGTACAGTTGTGTACACTTACAATAAATGTAGATGTTCGAGTGTATTCACTGATGCAGTCGTCACATTTGGGTTATCTGCTTGCAGGTAGCCCTCAGTCGGCCTGATTAACAAAGTCTTGGGTCATGCGGCGGTTGCTGTCCCATCTTCCATGATGTCAGGGGTATAAAACATGCAGCCGACACCATTACATCAGTTTTTCTTGCCCCAGATGTCAGGAGCCCCCCTAATGGGAAGCAAGTAAATATAAAAGCACAAAGATATACCTCCAACAAAAAAGGAAATATACCAAAAAGGCTTTTAAGCATAGTAAAGGAAAGTAGAGGTATAGCCAAAAGAAGTTAGGGGGCTGAAGGGAGGGTAACCAGGACTGCAACAGTGAATACACTCGAACATCTACATTTATGTTAAGTGTACACAACTGTACTATGTTCTTCATGTTTCACTGCTGCAGTCATTACATTTGGGTAGATTCCCAAAGCTATGGTTGGGAGGAGGAATTTAGATAGCATTAGGGCCAGCTATAAGGCCCTGCAAGACTGCAGTGGCAAAGCCAGCTCTAGATTTAGAGAAAACTGGCAAAAGATAATGCTTGGCGAAAGGATGTACAGAACTCCAGGTAGCAGCTTCTAGGATGTCCCTGGTAGGGACTTCTCTGAGAAAGGCTTTAGAGGTAGATGCAGCCCTGGTGGAGTGAGGTCTGATCCCCTGGGGGTTAGGTTTTCCATGGTGCTTATAGCAGAAATGAATGCAATGGCTTATCCATTTAGAAATGGTTTGCTTTGAAATAGCCTTCCCCTCTGCCCCGCAGCAAATGCCACCAGCAGTTGTTCAGATTTCCTTGGAGGTTTAGTCCTGTCCAAGTAGAATCTAAGTTGTCTGTGCACATCTAAGGAATTCAGTATCCGTTCCCCTTTATTCTGTGTATTGGGAAAGAAGGTTGGCAAATGAATGGACTGATTAAGAGCCACACTGGATACCACCTTGGGCATGAAGGATGGAATGGTTCTGAGGATACCACCTTGGGCATGAAGGATGGAATGGTTCTAAGGAACACCCTGTCTGCATGAAAGATGATTAAAGGCTCCAATGCCATAAGGGCCTGTAATTCAGTTACCATTTTAGCTGAAGTGATTGCTAAAAGGAAAGCTGTTTTCCAAGAAAGAAATTTTACGTCTGCAGTAGCAGCTGGCTCGAAAGGAGGTACAGTGAGTTTCTCCAAGACAAAGTTAATGTCCCAGGCTGGGGTTGAAGCTCTCCTGGGTGGTCTCAAATTTTTGGCCCCTCTGAGGAACTGCTTGAGCAGTGGATGAGAGAAGAGGGGAGGTTGTGTGTTAAAATGAGCTGAAATGGCTGAGGCGTGGACTTTAATGGAGGAAAAAGACAGGCCCTTGTGAAGCATCTCAGTTAAGTATTGTAAAATCTGAGGTAAACTGGGCGCTGCTGTGCTCATCCCTTGAGATTGGTTCCAGGCACAGAATCTTTTCCATTTTTCAGCATATGATTTTCTAGTACTAGGCCTCCTTGCCTCTAAAATGATATCTGTCAAAGGTTTGCTGAGGGATGGTAACAGAGAGATTAAGTAATTAGCCAGGCTGCAAAGTTCAGTGTTAGAAGCTGAGGGTGCAGAATCTGGGAGTCTGAGGGCGATGGAGATGATCGTGACACACTGCGCAGGAGGGGGTACACCAGTGTTGATGCGGCCAGTCTGGAGCAATCAAAATCATCCCTGGTTTGTCCTGTTTGATTTTTAGTAGTACTTTGGATACCAGAGGCAGAGGGGGGAAGGCATAGATGGATAGGGGTTTTCCAGCTGAAGGACACAGCATCCACTTTCCAGGCTTGTTTGTGGGGAGTCCTGGTGCAAAATTTGTCCAATTGGTAGTTCTGGGGAGAGGCAAACAGGTCTATATCTGGGCTCCCCATTTGCTTGTCAACATGTTGAAAATCCTTGGTTCCAGTTTCCACTTGTGTGGGTCCATGAGGTTTCTGCTTAGTCCGTCTGCCAGTGTATTTAATTTTACTGGCAGGAATTGAGCTTGTAGGTGCACTTGGTAGCTCAAGGCTGTGTTCCACTATGCCATGGCTAGTCTGCAGATTGGGTAAGAATGTGTACCCCCCTGCTTGTTTATGTACCACATAACAGTGGTGTTGTCCGTCTTTACCATTTGTTGTCCTGGAAGAATGTGGCCCTTGAAGGCTGTCAGAGCATTCTGTACAGCTAACATTTCTTTTTGATGGATATGCAGGTGCATTTGACTTGGGTTTCATTTGCCCTGAATGCACTTCCCTGCCAGGTGAGCCCCCCCATACATAGTCTGTGTCTCTTGTTAGGGTTTGGGTGGCAGGGGATGGTGTGAAAGGTAGTCACTTGTTTTGGTGGCAGGCCTCTGCCCACCAAAGGAACTCTAGGCGTAGGCAAGGTATGGTAGGAATCATTGTTTCCAGGTCTTGAGAATGTTGACACCATAGGCTTTTTAGATACCACTGTAGTTTCCTCATATGCAGTCTGGCATATGGAATTAGAATAATGCAGGAGGCCATGAACCCCAAGGCTTGCAGTATTCGTCTTGCAGATAAGCAGGGTTTTTGTGGTCCCTTGTTTGGAAGTAGCTTGTCAAATGAATTTGTTTCTCTGCCATGAGGTAAGCCATCTGGGAAGTTGTATTCAAGCTTGCTCCCAGGAATATAATTTGTTGACAGGGTACCAGGTGTGATTTCTTTTCATTTATGGTGTACCCCAGATAAGTTAGAATCCTTTGTACAAAGGCCAGATGATTTCAAAAGTATGTCCTCGCTTTCTGCCTAAATTAGACAATCGTCCAGGTATGGATATATTTGAATACTTCTTTGCCTGCAAAATGCAATAACTGGAGCTAGGCACTTTGTGAATACCCTGGGCGCAGTAGATAAGCCAAAGGGCAGTGCTGAAAAGCCTGCTTTGAAGCATAGGTATCTTCTGCAAGATTCCCTGAACGGGATTGTGCAGGCATGCTTCTTTAAAATCTAGTGTTGCCAACCAGGCATCTTTGCCTAGCATAGGAAGCAATTGGTGAAGAGTCAGCATCTTGAATTTTGGAATCTTTAAAAAGGTGTTTAGGGTAGACAGGTCCAGGATAGGATGCCATGTATTGCCTTTTCTGGGTACCAGGAAAAGTCTCCAATAGAAACTTTGTCTCTTTTCCTCTTCTGGTGCACACTGAATAGCTCCTATGTTTAAGAGAGAGAGTACTTGATTTTAGGCCTATGCCCACTGATTTGGGGGCAGATCTGGCCACCCACTTGGTGTTGGTAACGTGTGGAAATGAAATCTGTATCTTTGGGATACTATATTTAAAACCCATTTGTCCTGGGTAATGAGTTCCCAGTTTTTGGCCTGCAGTCCAATCATTCCACCTAAAGGAGCATTCTGTTTGGAAGTGCTTGGAAGTTTTAAAAGCAAGCCATTGAGACAGTTTTCCATAGGGGGGAGTCTTACTACTACCAGGTTTGGGTGCAGAAACCCCCCACTGCCTAGTCTTGTGTGTCCCTTGGGACTGAAACCTGGGGTTTCTGCTGTGTCTCGGGTTTGGCTTGAGAAGACCTGGAAGGGGCTGGAAAGGACTAATTTTTTGAGGGCCAGTGCCTACTAAATCTAGGAGGCTTAACTTGTAAGAAATCTTTAACAGTTTGCATAGATTTAGCTTTATCTTCCATCTATTTAAGAACTTCCTCAGCCTTGTTGCCAAACAGGCGGTACTGATTTAAGGGAGCATCCAACAATTTAGCTTTAACATGATCAGGCAAACCTTGCTCCTTAAGCCAAGCATGCTTTATGAGCACAGACCCAGTAACAGCAGTCCTGCAAGAGGCCTCTAATGAATCAAATCCACATTGCAAAGTATGTTTTCCAACCTGTTCAGCAGAATGCATTAAATCCTGTAATTCTTTAACATTTTCTGTTTAAGCAATCCAATAACATGTTGTTGATACTTTAACATATGAAACTGGCAGTTTAAAGCCCTAATGGCCAAGGTTGCAGAAGTGTAAACTTTCTTACCCCATCTACCCAGCGCCCTGGAGTGTCTATCAGAGGGGGTAGGATTTTTAGCAGTACAAGCCTTAATGGCCTTTGGGTCCCTGTGAAATAGTCTCTGGATCCGCAATAGGATTTTTAAAAAGGAACTTGTGAGAATCAGGAACCCTGTAATATCGGTCAGGTTTTCTGGGAGCAGGAGGCAAAGAATCAGGGGCCAAACTAGATTCTGAAAAGGCATCATCAACAATGTATAGTACAGGAGGTATAGTTAAAGGCCTATGTTGAGGCAGGAGTAAGAAATCCCTAGGCCTCTTTTTTGAATCAGAAAAATCCTGCTTTCCCAGTGGAAATGCTCCCTTCGAGTATGTAAGGTCTTACCAAAAGAAAAATCCTCTGGCGGGGAAGCAGAGGGAATAGAGTCCTCTGCATCAGAATCTTCATAAGCAGATGAGGGCAAATCCAGATCATCAGAAGAATCAGAAAAATCAGGATCCTGTTCTCTCCTTCAGTCCTAGGTCTCTTAGAAGGGGGAGATTGGCTTCCGCTGATTAGAGTTATAAGACCTTCAGCCATTCTGATCATTTGTTTTTTAGGCACAGACGCCCGAGCATGTGGCCTGGGCGTCGGTTTCTTAGGCTTGGTTTGAGATTTTGGCCTAAATGAAGGAGGTGTCGGTTTAATATGCAAGTCCATAGGCCTGAATACACCCTCAGAAGCCGGTGCCTGCACTGCGGCTCTGGACCCATCCAAGGTAGAGACATCCGCAGGTTCCACAGTTGAAGCATCACATGGTATACCGGACTCTAAATGGGTCTCAGTAGAGGCCTGAGAGTCAGAAATAGTGGGTATCAGGGGCTGCGAAAGTGCCTCACTGAGTACCGGCGAACTTGCTTAGGAGAAGCGTCGTCGGCAGCTTTGGACCTCGGCAGCCTGTCTGTCTTTATCTTTGCATTTTTTCGGAATCCCGGTAGTTGGATGGCTAATGGACGACATTTCTGGATAATTAAACAGAGAAACAAAATATTTAGAAGCAAAAATATACAGACATCGGATAGTGTGCTGATTAAATAAAGCACATAACTGACAGCAAGGTACGCCGTGGTCAGGGCCTAGGCAAGGAATACAGTACGAATTAAAAACTTTGTGAGGTATTTGCTTTCCACAAGTAATGCAATAAGTAACTTTTACTGACATCGGTAAGGAGCAAGAAAAAGTTTCCCCAACGGGGTACTTCGCTTTAATTCAAGACTTTGGTTCTGAAACTCGAAAACGAAAATTTCAGGAGTCGGCCGACTGGCACTTGCGAACTGCTTCTGCTTCAGGCACTGCACTGCAAGAAAGACTGGTGTAATGGCGTCGGCTGCAAGTCTTATACCCCTGATGACCGGACGTCATGGAAGAAGGGACAGCAACTGACGCAGGACCCACAACTTTGTTAATCAGGCCGACTGAGGGCTACTGCAAGCAGATAACCCAAATGTAATGACTGCAGCAGTGAAACATGAAGAACATCCTTGAATTCCCAGATAACTTGCACTAATTTCTATCAAACTTCAGGGGTGGGGATGGCTGGACCAAGGTCAGTTTCTTCATTACTGCAGTCTTCAGGTGTCTAGGCAAAGCCTCAATAAGAAAAAATATTTTTGGCTTGTCCTAGGTTGTGGTGTGTGTGTGTGTGTGTGTGTGTGTGTGTGTGTGTGTGTGTGTGTGTGTGTGTGTAAGCCTCCATTCACTCAACTATCAGCACCAAAAAAATTTCAAACTAATGGAAGCCTGCCTCCTTAGGATGTCCTTCAGTCTTGATAGGTTGACTTCTAGGCTGGGATTGGAATGGCTCAACATCAAGAGTCCAATGTTAGGATTCGGATGATGCACCTGACTCAGACCCCTTCCCAATAAAGACTTACATCAACAGACTTAACTCGGTGTAATGCTGGAGTCACAATAATTAAACAAGGGTTTAGGCACAGTTAAGGAGGGGGAACAAGCTTCAAGCCTGTATAGCAAGAGTGGGTGTGAAAAACAGTCAAAAAGCTCAAAAAGTACAGAAATGTTTAAGAAGTAATGTGTTGAATGAAGTGGATAGAAAAATAAAGACAACTTGAAAGAACATTGTCAAGAATATAACAAAGAAATGCAGTATGAAAATTTCTTCTTGCCTGAAATGCTCTTCTGGCAATGAAAAACTGGAGATCTAGAAGAAAAGAAGCAAGGAAGAACTGGGGAGGGAGCAATCAGCCTTAAAGTTATGAGATTTGAGTGATTCTAAAACCTGAAGCACACAGTCCAACAATTTACTGAAAAGGGACCACTTAAAAAAAAGTTTTACTTCTAACAAAAATTAAGTGCTTTCATATGACAGTTAAAGTTTCTTTGTAAACTGTGCAATGCTGAGCAAAGTGCTTCAACACTACAATACATTTGTTAGCATTCTGCTAAACTATCATTAAATAAAATAAGGCACCTAGTAATAAATGGACCAAATAAAACTTTAAAAACCAGCATCATCTAATCAGTGATCATGGAAATACATTACAAAACCATAAAAGGTCTTAAAAGGACTTCAACAGCTTCACTGAAGGCTTACAGCCTCAAACAGTATGGTGGTGTCACAGGGTAACAGCACAGCAAATAAAACAATTTAATCCAGTGTTCCAAACAAAATATGGAAATCACCAGCAGTTACCACTGGATGAGCATGGAAGCCAAGATGGGTACCAGAATAAACAGCAGCCCCTTCCACTAAACCGGATCACTATACAAGGATTGACAAGTAAGAACAGACAATAAATACAGATTCTTAACGTCCACTGACAGCCAGTGGCAGACAGTGCAAAACTGGGTGTTTTAAGAGTGAAGTGTGAAGCTCTAATAAGCAGTCACATTGCTGCATTCTGCATCATCTGAAAATCAGCCATTCCAAGAACATTTGCGCCCCAAGGTAAAAAAAATCCAGATACAATTAGCCTAAAATATGTACAACCTTAGACAGATCCTGTTATGGTATGACATTCTTGATTTGGGTATTATTGCCTAGAGGAAATGACGGACATTTAACAGCACTCATCACCACTTTTGACAAAAGCTGATTATTCAATCCTGCAACGCACTACCACCACAGTGTCAAAAAGAGCAAGATTTGGAATAGAGGCAAGCCACAACACAGTATGAAAAGTCAAAGCCTTGGTCTTACATGGGTTAGGAAAGAGACCCAATTTCCACTTGGCTCTGTGGTACACACAGATGGAGCAGTAACTACAGCTCTGCCAAAATGGGTCAGGTAGACATGACACTGGAGGAGCTATATGGGGATGAAGAGGAGTGAAAAGTTTTAGTCTGCTCACCAGTTGGGGAGGTAGGGGGTCGGGGTGGGGGAGTCAGAGGTGCATTAAGGGACTTCAGTAGACATCAAGACCTAAAAGGAGCTGTCTTGCTTAAATCAGGAGACAGGGCTGCCTGAGGAGCAGCATCACCCACATAAGCTAGTTATGGTTCCACTCTGCATCCATTTCACATACACACACCAGATGTTTACATGACACAGGGGGGATGTCAACATTACAGAAAAAAAATCTCCTGAATACATTCTGGTTCACAGCTGCACCACAACTGTCTCTCTCTCTCACTTGGAAGTGAATAGGCAACAAGCTTGACAAACAGCAGATGGAAGGACTGCAGGGGGGGGAACCCCTCTTTTAACCAATTACTGCACCTAGAATTTCTTCAAATGTCCACAAGAAAAACACATTCCTTTAAAAAGGAAATAATCTGGAACCTCTTGAAGGACATCTCCAAGTTGAATTATGCACCCTATAGGGCCTTGAAGAACCCTGCAAAAGTGCGCGCTTCTTAAAGAAAAATAATTCCCAAAACTGTACTCTGCATTTGTCACAGAAGATAAACAGTAGCCCCTAGAGTACTGTTTAAAAAAAAGGGGGGGGGGCAGTGGTCTACAACACAATACAACAGTCCAACGCATCAAATGCAACAGAGAAAGATCAAAAAGTACCAACAAAGAGGACTGAACAATATTAATGACTGCAGTTGTAGTGTCCCTGCCACCGGAACGAAGTGAAGTGATCATCTGACACTAAAAAGGATCCATGTTGCATCACAATTTTCTCAAAAACCTTACCAATAAAGGAAGAGTTAAAGGATTAGACCACAGTTTAAGATAGTTCAGGTCTAAAAATTTAATTGCAAAAATGGGAATAATTAAAGCCTCTTTCCAACTAGGATATGAAAAATATTCATAGTGAGGAATAATCAATCACATTAATAAACTGGGCCCAGTAGGCTCTGGCAAATGTCAGCCAACTCTTCTGGACAAACAGCACCAGCAATGTGAAGTGGGCATTCATAAAATCAGTTCTATGACCTAGAGACATTCAAGACATTCAAAAATCATGGCCAATCACATATGAGTACAGCAATGCTGAATGGAAGTGCAGTTACAATTTTTTGGGCCACTACAGGCAGAAATTGAAAAATAATGCAAAAATCTTATTTTGATGTTAAATGCAATGCATTCTACTCAACAGCATAATTAATAATGTTTATTTTGCTTAATCCTTAAATGATCGGATGGAAGTGGACAACTTTTTTTTGGCAAAACTCTTTCCCACATGGTCCTTGATGTCCTCTGATGGTGAGACTAA
Organism: Protopterus annectens; assembly: GCF_019279795.1. Taxonomy (NCBI): domain Eukaryota; kingdom Metazoa; phylum Chordata; order Ceratodontiformes; family Protopteridae; genus Protopterus; species Protopterus annectens. The sequence goes on along the minus strand of NC_056731.1, from coordinate 910,894,475 downwards.
TGCCGATCCTTTCATGCAGAAAGAATTGTGTAAAATCTTACCATAATTGTAGATGTCCTTCTCTTCCATGTTACAGTATTCATAACCTTTGTGTTTGCCTCTGCCTAGCGACCCGATTGCCGGCCAGTATACAAAAGCTTTATAGTCACTGCAAGGTACTTGGGACATCTGACATTGGCCATAGGGTGTGTGCGCCATAAAAGTTACGTCTGCATGTACCTTCCTCAGAACTGAATGCCCCAGTTTGTACCCCAGTCTCAAGACAGCTACACCAGTCCTGCGTCATCCATCATCATCAGCCCCCTTTTCCTCATTTTATTCTACACGGGGTTGGGGTATTGTGTTAACTCTCGATTCAGTGCCACACTCATGCCTGACTACTGCAGATCTTTCACACAGTCCATCTACCTCTTTGCTGGATGTCCTCAGTTCCTCTTCCTTTCTTCCTGTCTGTCCCAAATCTTCCTCACCAGATTGTCTTCTGCTTTTCTGCACGTGTCCAAACCACCATAATCTGTTCTCTGATCTTTTCTGCAATTGCAGCTACTTTGGCTTCTGCTCTTATGTCCTCATTTCTTCATCTGTTCCACAGTGTGTTATCCTACCACCCTTCTCAAGCACTTCATTTCCATCACCTCTAGCATCGACTGTTCTGCATTTACTACCCAGGTTTCTGTACCATATAGTACTGGTCGCACCACTGTCTTGTATACCTTACTTTTCAGTTTCTTTGGCATTCTTCTGTCAGGCTACACCTGATCAGCCCCTCTTCTAGCTTTGACCTCTTCATTCATACTTCCCTTCTCCTCAACCACCCCTCCCAGATGCATGAAGCTGTTTGCCGGTTCCACTATCTTCCTTTCTATCTCTAGTCTCAGCTTCTTCTGATTTCCCCAATTTGTTCTCATTATCACCGTCTTATCAGTGCTTAGTTTCATCCCATATGCCTTCAGTTTTGCATTCCATTCTCCTATCCTTTGATGAAGCTCTAGCTCAAAGTCTGCTCGTAATGCTACATTGTCTGCATACAGCAACTTTGTTGATGTACTCCCTCCGACCCATTTGCTAATAAACAACCCACACAGGAAAAGAACAGATCCAGGAACAGAAAACACCAACACTGTAGTGAATATCCAAAGACTATATCTGTCTACAAGAACAGAGGTTAAGCGCTTTTGTATAAGTACTTCATCAGAATCATAACACCAAACACATCCAGCACTCAAAAAATTGGTTCTAATGTTTGCTAATATAGCCCATCACCCATATGAACAGCACTGGGCTCAAAGTTGAACCCTGGTGTACACCCAACTCCCACTTGGAATCCCTCTGTGAGGCTGAACACTGTTCGTACCAGAGTCATTGGGTCCTTGTACATAGCCTGCATTAATTCTACCAGTGTTTCTGGGACTTCAAACAACCGCAGTACTGTCCAGATCAGCTTTTTTGGGACCTTGTCATATGTTTTCTCAAAGTCTAGGAATGCCCAGTTGGACTCTCACCTCATCTCTAACTTCTTCTCAAGTATCTGTCTCACTGCAAACATCGGGTCAATTTTGCTGCATCCTGATCTGAATCCAAACTGCTCATCTCCCATCTTAGTCTGCATATCCGGTTATCAATCACCCTTCTCCAGAACTTTCATGCAGTGTGATAGGAGTTTGATGCCTCTGTACTGCCCACAGTTGTGGATGTCCCCTTAGATCTTGTATACTGGAATCAGTATGCTTATTCTCCAGTCATTTGTGATATGCCTTTCTCTCCAGACTATTAGTACCCTCACAGCCATTTCTCCCCTATCTCACCAAGCATCTTTATCGTATCTGCTGTGACCTCATCTGAGCCTGCTGCTTTCCCTGACTTAATTTTCCTTGGTGCTGTTCTTACTTCTAATATGGTGGGTTCCTCTTCTCTCATTGTAGGCTGTTTCTGGAGCAGTACAGCTTTTGTGGGGTTTCTTCATTCAGAAGCTGCTGGAAATGCTCTTCCCATCTGCCTTTGATGTCCTGTGGACTGGTGAGCAGGTTGTTGCTGGCATCCCTTATGAAGGGTGTCTGACTATCTTTGTCTTTGCCTTGCAACCTGATAATAGTTTCTTTGTGCCACTTACTGAGTCACTTTTCAGAAGCTGGTAGAGTACCTCCGATGCCCTATTCTTTGCTATTGCAACTTCTTTCTTAGCTTCTTTGTTAGCCAACCAGTAGTCCTTCCTAGTCTGGTCAGTCTTTTCTATCTCCCACTTCTTCCTGCACTCCTCCTTTCTTCTGATGGATTTCTGCATTCCACCACCAGCTTTCCTTAAGTACCTTATTTCCATACCTGGCTCAGCCACATATCTTTTCTGTAGTCCTAAGGCATGCTGTTTGTAGGAGCTGCCATTTTTGTTCAACTACACCTATTTCCTGCTCTTCTTGGGGTGCTACAGCCCTGAGAAATTCCTTGAATTATTGTACTTTCTTTCCAGTCAACTTCCAGGTCTTCAGCTTTGTGTTGGTTTACCTAAGAGCCTTCTATGACCACTGCTTGCAGCTGATTGTGGCAACTATTGGTTTATGCTGCTGGCCAACTGCTTCACTGGGGATGACTTTGCAATCATGGATTCTACCAAGTGCCTTTTCCTTGCTAGGAGGAAGTCTACCGGAGTTGCATGTTGGCTACTCTTGTATGTGATCTTGTGAACATCTCTCTTTCTGAACCATGTGTTGGCTATCAAGCCATTTGCCATATAAAAGTCTAGAATGGCTTCTTTATTCCTGTTGCCCCACCCATGTGGACCCAGGCAGTTCGCATATCCTGTCCCATCTGTCCCAATATGTGCATTCAAGTCACCCATTATCAACACCAATTCATGTTGTCCTGCTTTACCAGGTAGGTCCTGCAAATGCTGTGTGAATGCACTCTTTTCCTCACTATCACAACCCTGTGGTGGGGCAGAGGCTGAGATTATGAATACTGCCTTATCATTACAGTGGAGTCTGACTGCCATGAGTCTAATTCTGATGATATCCATCACTGCCTTCTGAAGCCTATCTCTCACTCATCACAATTCATACACCATTTCTAGCCTGTCCTCCTCCTTAGTAGTCTGGATCCCAAACCAAGTGGTTGTGCTGCATTGCCCTTCCATCTCGTCTCTTGGATATGTAGGATGTCTAGCGTCTTCTGTATCCTCATGTCGTCCACTTCCAATCTGCATCCTGTCTGTGAACCTACATTAAGTGTAGCAATTCTCAATTTATCTTTGTCAGGTTGGTTGGTTTTACGTCCAGCTTTTGCTCAAAAGAGCTGTCCCACATAACCCAGGCTGGGTAACTAGACATCGGCCAGCCAGTAGCCTACTGACCCAGGGCTGCTGGGCTTTATGGTGGGCACACAATGGCCAATAGGGGCACATATATCCCTCAAACTGTTAGCAAATGTTCCTGTCATAGGTCAGAGTAGGCCGGGTACTCAACCCACTTATCACCGGTAACTACCCATGCCCACTTTGGTGAAATTAGTCAACATGACTAAAGCACCTACAGCCATGTTTTACACTATTGAGTGGATAGCCTTACCTTGCTCTGATCTCCTAAGGGATTTGGTCTTGTCTAGATAGAATCTAAGTTGTCTGTGAACATCTAGGGAATGCAGGACTCGCTGTCATTCTGGGGTTATGGGAAAAAGGTGGGGAGGTGGATACATTCAGGCACAACTCATTGAACACCTTGGGCATGAAGGACAGGTTAGTCCATAGGGTTACCCTATTCTTGTGTAAGATTAAAAAAGGTGGGGTGACCATAAGGGTCTGGAGCTCTGACACTCTCCGGCCAATGTCGGCCACCAAAAGTACAGTTTTCCAAGTGCAGTATTTTAGAGAAGCTGTAGCCGCTGGCTCAAATGGAGCAACAGTGAGCTTCTCTAACTCACAATTCAGGTCCCAGGGTGGTGGAACTGGCTTCCTAGGGGGAATGAGATGTAGTACTCCCTTCAGGAATAACAACTTGGAGACTGGAAGCAAGCGTAGGGTCAAGAGACAGACAAGCTGAAAGAGCAGCAAGGTGGGCCTTAACAGAAAAATATTCCAACCCTTCCTGCAACAATACACACAGATAGGACAGCACTAAGGGGACCTCTCCTTGAAATGGGTCTAGCTGTCTTAAGACACCAAATAGAGAACTTTTTCCTATCTGGCAGACAGGATTTCCTAGTATTGGGTTTCCTGGCCTCCTGCAGGACATTAAGTATGTCCTCAGTGTAAAGGTGTCTGAAAGGGATCAAAACCCTAACACCCAAAGAGTTAAGTTCAGGGATTCCAAATGGGGGTGAATTAGGGAGCCCTTGTCCTGTGCAAGTAGGTTCACTCTGATGTAACTTGTAATGACTGCCCCTGACTAAATGCAGAAGGAGGGGAACCAATGCTGATTTGGCCAAAAGGGAGTCACTTACAAGATTTTTGGTTTGTCCTGCTGAATTTTCAGCAGTACTTTTTGTAAGAGTGGAAAGGGGGAAATGCATAGAGAAACATCCCCTTCCATGAGACTGAGAAGGCATCCGTCGCCTTCGCTAGAGGGCTGGGTGTCCTGGTACAAAACTGAGAAAGTTGTCTGTTCAGAGGGGAGGCAAACAGATCTATTTGTGGCATAACCAACCTGTGGACTATGTCCAGAAACGCATCCTTGTGTAACATCCACTCATGGAATGGTGGCATGGACCTGCTCAAGGTGTCTGCCTGAGTGTTATGAGCTGAGGGAATGTAGACCATGAGCAGGATGACTCCATGCTAGACTGCCAATTCCCAAGTCTGGAGTGCAAGTCTGCCTAGCAAGTAAGATCTTGATCCCTCGTTTGTTCACATACTAAAGAACAGTAGTGTTGTCTGTGAACAACTTCAGGGGGTCCTTGCTTCAGATTGTTTTGGAAAGACCTCAGTACAAAGATGAGAGCTCTCATCTCTTTGATGTTGATGTGCTCCCTCTTGAAGGGGCTTGTCCATGTGCCTTGCACCTTCAAGCTGCCCACAGCAGAGCCCAACCTAGGTCTGAAGCATCTGCATACATTCCCTGGACTGGAGTTGTAAGGGCAGTCATGGGTTGAGAGAGACTTGATCCATCCAACAAAGGATCTCCTTCCTTAGACATGGTAGGAAGGGAATGGAACGGTCCAAGGGGTGGTAGTGCTGGGTCCATGTGGACATCCGGTACCACTGAAGTTTCCTCACGTGGAGTCCTGCGAGTGGTAATATGGGTAGAGTAGAGGCCATATGCCCCAGAAGTCGAAGATATTCTCTTGCTGTCATAGCCGGGGTGTTGAGGACAGACGGTAGGTATGTCCTCATAACATCAGTCCTGATTCTGCAGCCCAGGAAAACCTAGTCCTGGGAGGGGTTTAGGTTGGATTTGGGGAAACTGATGGGACTGCAGAACACCAATAACTGTCTGGAGATGGTTCTATAAAGAACTGTAGCAATCTGCCTGGATTAGGAGGTCAGCTAGTTATGGGAAATTTTGAATCCCTTGAACCCTGCAATAGGCTATGACTGGAGCCTGACACTTGGTGAATACCCTTGGAACAGTAGATAGTCCAAAGGGTAAAAGTAGAGAATTGAAAATGCGAAGAAGCCACAGAGAAGCGTAACTATTTCCTGTACTTGGGTATATGCTAATATGAGTCAATGATGTCCAAGCTGGCCAGAAATACCTGGGGAATTGAGACTGGAAATAGAATCTGGAGTGTAAGCATGCAGAAAGTGGGCACTTGAAGAAAAAGGTTGAGGTGGGACAGATCCAGGAATGGTCTCCATGGGCCGTCTTTTCTTGGGACCAGGAAAAGTCTGGAGTAAAAGCCCTTTCCCTTTTCTGACGGAGTGACTGGCTGGATAGTCCATTGGGAAAGGAGGTTGTCCAAGACCATTTGAAATAGTGGCAGCGGGTCCTTTGGTGTCTGTGGGATGCCTCTTAAAGAGACTGAATGATCCAAGTCATGAAATAACCTTTTTCTATGATGGATAAGACCCACTTGTCCGAGATGATGCTTTTCCAGACGGGAAGACCATGAGAGCCTCTGTAAAGAGGTATGGAGTCTGGAGAGAGATGCAGGAGAAGGCAGGCAGTCACTGACTACCTGCCTTCTCCTGAAACTGAGGTTTCTGTGTTGTAGTCTGAGCAGGCCTGCAAGGTGTCTGCTACTTCCTGGAGCTCTTCTTTCCCCTAGTATGAGGAGTAGGAGCAGAATGTTTCCTAACTGTCTTAGTGGAGTAATTTCTGTGGAATTTAGGGATTGGTGACACAAACAAATGCTTCAAATCCTGTAATTTTCTCCCTTTTTGGTGAAGGGCTTTGAAAAGCTCTGCCACTTTGGTTCCAAATAGGGCATTATTGTCCAGGGAGGCTTCAAGGAGTTTAGCCCCAATATCGTCAGGTAGGGGTTGATGCCTCGGCCAAGAGTATCTTCTGAGCACTGAGGCAGAAGCTGCAGATTTGGCTGAGGCCTCTGCAGCATCATAACTGCATCTGATCGAGTGCCTTGTCACTTGTGAGGACAGGGAGATCAAGTTAGACATTTGAGACTTAGTGGGCGAATCTGGAAGATCAGTCAAGAGTTTTGAAACCAGAGTCAAAAGGGCCAAGGAATACTTGGACAAACCAGTCTGGTAGTGGATGGTCCTAAAGGCCATGGTAGCAGAAATGTATACCTTTTTTCCCTATGAGCTCCATAGTTTTACTGTCTATAAATTGGAAAGACAGAGGTGGAAGGTAACAGCCTGGACGGTTTGTCTGCAGAGACTGAAATACTACTAGGGTCTGCAACAGGACATCTTATCAGGAATTTAGCCCCTTCTGGGACCTTACAAAATCTGTGAGGCCGTCTAGGGGCAGGGGGTTGGGATTCAGGATTTTCAGAAGCTGCATTGATGGCATCTAAGAAGGCTGGTAGTACTGGCGTGATGGCTGATGGTAGAGTATCCATTTGTAAAAGTTCATATTAGTTTTGGACTTCTATAATTTCAGTAGAGTCCCATTTGAAAAACTCTCTCATCTGAGAGATAGTTTCTCCAAAGGTAAGGTCCTCTCCAGGGGAGTCTGCTTCAACAAAGTCCTCCTCTGGGGAGGCTTAACCTAGAGTGGGTGGCATTTGGGAAGCATAAGAGAGGGAACCCTCAGAAGAGGAATCTGAGGAATTTTCAGCTTCAGCTGGGAGAGGATCTGAAGTCTGAGACCTAGGGCTGATAACAGGAGGGACAGCTGGAGGAGGAGCAATCATGGAGGGCCATAAGGGCTATAAAGGCAATGAAAAAACTCTGAGAGAAAGCCTGCCAATCAGCCAAGCTTTCAGATGAAGATACATGTTTAGCTTTGTTTCTTTTTTAAAGGAAAAGGCCTAGAGGGCATAGAGCCTAAGGAGAGCCTAGCTTAAGGTGGTTCCCTAACAGAAGGACCAGTCTGGACTTCTGTAACGAGCCAAGGTTCCCCCTCATTATTAGTACCCAATATCTTCGTAACCTCCATGGGCGTGCTTACAACCCTTGATTCTGTAGCCCCTGGAACAGTACTGCTATACCAACATTGGATGACCCCAAACATTCCTCCAGGGAACGTCAGGTGGAGAAGGTGGAGCAGTAGGCTCTGGCCTGGTAACTTTGGCCTTTTTCAGTGGCTCAGCGGTTTGACTGAATGACTCTTCCATAGTAAGAGTTAAATGTTTAAGTCTTTGTTTTTAAATAGACATTAAGCACGTGCAGATGGCTGCAAAGTGTCCTTGGAACAAAAACCTGACAAATCATGCAGGATTTATGGTTGTGGTTGGGTCCTAGGCTGAACAAGCGCAGTTCATAGGCATCCTTAGGTGGGATCTGGCGTCCGCAACTACAATTTCCTTTCCTGGATGACATGAACATGAGCAGGCATACAGTGACCAAAACAAGAAAAATGGTCCCAATGGGGTACTTATCTTAAACTCACAGAATCCGATGGCAGGATGAACTGACATTCGTCTGGTGGCAGACAAGTTCTGGGGAACGTACATGCAGACATCACATTTATGGCTTTTGCATTTCCTCTTTAGCTTATTCTGAATCAATAAATTACGTTGATCTTCTAGGAAAATATATTCTGAAGACAGGTGGATACACCAGCTTTAATCTCACACCTGCCTCTCAATATCCCCGGACTGCTGGAAGAAACTTGTTTCTCTTCTGCCTGGTGCAGAGTGAATAATCTTTTTCCATAAACATTCCACTGTCTACAACTTTTACTTTGCCTTTTTGCCAGTTAATGTCAGGATCATCTCTTTCTGCTGGTAGGACTGCATCTTTACTATTACAGGTCTTGGCTGCTTTCTAGTGGCCAGATTTGGAGCATACACACGATGTGTCCTTTCAATTAACAAATCCTGTTGTGGAATACCAGTCTTGTTGCTTATTTGTGCCATCATAAAATTAACACAGTCTGTTCCTTCCAGTTTTTTTCTGGTACAGCAGAAAATCTAAGGCTTTCCCTGTGAGCTTAGTCCTCCAATTCTACCATTTTTGGAGCATCTCTTCTTGAGCAATCCTATACTCAAGCCAGCCTCTTCATTTTGAATGCTTTTTTTTTTTTTGTAGTTTCATTACTTCATCTGAATATCTGTTTAAAAAGTCCTCAAATTTTCCAGTCTTTTGGTTATTTCAGTTGATATTCTTCAATATTTAATTTTAATCAGCTCTGAGCACTTTACTTTTTTTTCGCTAGGTTACTGGAAGCCATGTCTTGCACCATAACTGGAGCCTGAACTGATTTTGTTGCTAAACAGCTGCAGGATTCTTCATAGTCAGTGTTTTCTCTTCACCTTTTCCAGTTGATTTTATTTTGGGCTAAGTTTCTTCTTTGTTGGTATTTAGGAAGTGCACTTAATATCCTCCAACTGAATTTGTTAAAAAAGTGGCAGAGTTCATGGTCTTTATCTTTCAGTTTCTTTTTTTCACATTGGGAAAGACAATCTTAAGCTGTTGATTAGTGTGCAGCCATGCTGGAAGTCTTGTTCTAAAGCTTTTCATCTCAGATCTCTTCCGAGGGACTCTGCCAAATAGTGTTACCCAGTTTTCAAAACAAACAATGTTAACAAGAGACTTTGCAGAAGTAAGCATGTGTTACATCAGGATATCATATGCATGTGTGCTAAAAATATGAAAACATTGACATTTTAAAATGTTATATGTGTAACTCTGGAAGGAACCATTCTGGATAATTTTATTTTTGCAAATTTCCATTGAGAACCCATGGTACAGAGAGATAAAAACCCTTACTGGGACTCATACAACCCATGTTTTACTTGTGGCATGGAAGCTGGAGGTTCCATATGGTGGAAGGTGGTCCAAGGGCCCAAACTCTACTCACTCATCCTAGAGAAAGGGAGAGAAACTAGGTAGGCTTGCTGCAATATATATATATATATATATATATATATATATATATATATATATATATAAAACAGCATTACAAGTTGGCAAGCTCCATGCTGCAAAATGAGTATAGCGCTTGGCTGAAGGTGGAGCGTGGACAGAAGTGTGCATGCAGCTACTAAATAAACACAAAGCAGAGCTTGCAGGGCTGCCATGGGCCAGACAAGTCATGACGTATGCCCTTGGTAGCAATATGACACTGTGCCAGTACCCTTCCTCCCTCACCAACCCTGTACAGGGACTGGGTTGCACCTGAGGGAGGCCAAGGCATGTCCAGTAGATCTGAGGTAGAAGAGAAGCTGGTTGCAGCTAATGGTCAACTGCATGGAAGGTGAAATTGTTTTGCGTGGTTTAACCATTAGCACAAGTGCACATTTTGAAAAAAATCCTAGAAATTTCTGACCAAGCTTATGGTCATTTTTGTTCCCATTTTAACCTCCAAATGAAGAAAAGAACAACAGGGCTACAACAACTATAAGCATAAATTTATTACAAACACACAAGTAAAAACAAAGGATAAGTGCTTTCACTTATTTAATCCTTCTTCAGATCCATAAACACCAAGTAGATCTCCAATTCTTATACCCTATATAATTAACAAGCATTTGTAAAATTGAATAAAACTTTTATTTAAATTAGTTTAATTTCCGCCCCTTCAGAGCAGGCCTTAAACAAACACTAGCATTTATTCCAGGGTACTTGTCAGCCTGCAACCTAAGTATCCACTGCATCTCTGCTTTCTCTTATATATCTCTGATTAAGATCCCCGCCACTTACATTTGGCTGTAGATTTTGCAGAACCTTAAAGAAAAACTTATGTCCTTTGTTTTCAGCAAAATGCTTAGACAATGCATTTTTTGTATCATTCTTATTGTTATATAAATGTCTTAAAATTCTCTTTAAAATTTAAAAATTTTTTCCTACATAAAAACAAGAATATCAGCTACAAGTAGCCAAATAAACAACTTGTGCAGTAGAGCAATCTGCATAACACTCAGGTTTAAAAACAAAGTTGAAACGTGGATGCTGAAAAATCTGTTCTTTGGCAGTAACAGAGCATGCTCTACAGGTCCTGAATGGATATGTATCTACTTTCTTACAACTGGGAGGCTGCATTCAGTCTTGACTACAGAGTAAATTCTTAAGGCTGTTACTACTCTTAAAACTAAATTTGGGTGCATGACCTTCCATTTCTGCTGTTTTTTGCTAACTGATTAAAAACTGCCAATTCTTATGTACAATACTGCGTATAAAATCTACTTCATTAGTATACTTAGTAATAAACCTTGTGTTGATTTTGTTGTCAGTAGCTGTAAAACTATTACCCAAGGATCTCAGTCCTGTTCGAATAATATGGCATAAAATCCGTACATCTCTTATTTAATACTTCCTTTCTAGCATTGTCCACTGCCTCCCCTATTATAACCGCTGGCTAAAAACAATTCACTACGAGATTTAATTGTGTTTACATAGTCAGATTCCTTAGTACAGAGTCTGGAGGCAATTATGAACTGACTCGTGATAATAGGAAAAATGTGTCTAGGATGCATGCTGCCATAAGACAGCAAACTGTTTTTCCAACATTACTTCTTATATAACCTGGTGTCTATAGTACTGAGGAGTCGCAATAAGTTGTACATCTAAGAAATCAATGGCAGTCTTTAAAGCTTTCAGTGTGTACCTTAAGAAATCTGTTGTGCTATTCATGCAAGTTACAAACTGTTACAGTAAAGCATTGTTGCCAGAACAAATTAATATGATGTCATCCACAAAACGGTGGTAAAAACTAACATGTTCAAAATAAATATTGTAGTTTAAAACTTGGGTATCCTCCCAGTCAAACATTACTAAGTTAGCATAAGAATTTGCACAGGGGGTGCCCATGGCGACACCCCACCTCTGCAAATAAATATCCTGTTTGAAAATAAAAACATTGTTTGTCAAAACCAGTTCTAGACAGGTGCAAATAAGCAAAATAATATTATTGTAACTACTCTTAGCATGAAGTACTTTCCTAATTGCATCTAACTCAAACTCATTGGGTATTGTGGTAAACAAATTTTTCACAGCTAAAGTCACCAGTGTCCAATCAAATCCACTGCCTATGCCATCCATATACTGACAAAATTCAATTAAAAATGTTGACTGTCTTATAATACTGTTGGAACAGCCAATAAGAGCACCTTCAATTTCACTTCCACAAACAGATACTGGCTCTGTTGTCCAGTCACTACCTAAGACAACGGGGCACATAAGGGGTTGATTAGGATCTTTATGCATCTTGGGTAGGCCCTTAACTGGCAAAACCAGCTCAACAAGAAAAAAATGAAACAGTTGCTTATCTATGGCTCTGCATATCAACATCTCATAAAGTGCATCTCTTGTATCTTGAAGACCTTTAGTTTATTTATTTTCACATATTTAACATACGTTTCATAGTTGTCTCATATTCACAGGCATCCATGATGACTACAGCACTCCCCCTTGTCAGCAGGTCTAACACTAATGTGCCTGTTGTATTAAAAGTTCATTTTATTTATTTAACATCTGCTGAATGGGATAGTCCGACTGGATACTTGTCCTTTTTCAGCAGAGGCCCGGGAAGAAAAGCTCCAACATGCATACAGAAAAGAAATATCAAAACATACATACTAAAAAAATAAATTCATTATACTTATCAAGGACATTTACAGAATCAGCTTTAGACAAGCAAGTTATACAATCTCTCAATCAATATTACGTACTGATGCGGACTAACAAATTAAGTCACGACAAGGGATGCAAGTAAGAAATATTAGGGAATTATAGAGAAGGAACTAGTTGGGATTTGAACAGGGATATAACCAATGTATTTTAAAATACTGCTTGAGATTCTTTTTAAACTGAGCTAGAGAGGGTTCAAAAGTAAGGTCAGTGGGCAGAGTTTTCCAAATTTTGTCTACAGCGTTGGCAGAGTTTCAGACTGAATTATTGGAAATGAATGTTTGAATCAGCAGTTTGTTAGATAAGCGAAGTGGCCTAGGGTTACTACAGCGGTGGATAATACATGCAGGCGTACTTTCGGGTTGATTGAGAACTTTGTGTGCCACTATAAGCTGGTTGTACGGGAGTAGGCTATGTAGTTCAAGCGGTTACATATTGAAAGAATGAAAGTTAAAGTGAGAACGCTCAGATGAGCAAAAATGCCGCAACTCAGTTTTTTTTTTTTTTAACGAATATTTGCCCTTTCTTCACTGTAGTATTTAGCGGGAGGACACAGTCCCCCACAATAACGTTTTCGCGTAGTGACATTTTTGCTCATCTGAGCATTCGCACTTTGTAACTTTCGTTCTTTCAATATAGACCCAGTTCTAGCTACCAAGATGTTTTAGGTTATGACAGTGGTGTGTACTTGTAGGGCACTGCCTGTGGCAAATCTTGTTATGCGATTATAGCAGGTAGACAGCTTACTAAGATCAGATTTGTTCAGATTAGTAAGTAAAGTGGAGGCATAAAGTAGGTTAGAGAGTAGGTGAGACCGGGCAATAGCTGTTCTAGCAGATGGGGTTAGGAAAGGTTTAATCTCATGTAGTGAGCCAAGTTTTTTATTAATAGTTTTAATGGTTTGGTTGACATGCAAATCAAATTTTAGGTTATTGTCTAAAATTACACCTAGGAGTTTTGTATAGACCTCTGGGGAGATAACGGTACCATTATTAGATTTTATGGTGAAGGATAGTGAGGAGGACCTATGGGTGGGGGTGAAGACTAGCAGCTTAGTTTTGCTGGGATTTAAAATCAAACATTGATCAGTGAGCCAATTTTCAACTGTACTGAAAGTATTCTAGGATAATGTTAAAAGATTTGATGGGGTAGTGGCAGAACAGATTAGCATGGAGTCGTCCGCACACTAAATGCAGGTTGCATCTGGTATGACAGTATGGAGATCATAAATAAAGATAGGAAAAAAGGAGGGGTCCTAATATAGAGCCCTGGGAGACTCCTAAGGTGTTTGATAGAATACTAGATAGTATTTCCTGCCATAGGACAGCCTGTTGTCTATCGCACAGATAAGATTGGAACCACAGAAGAGCATGGCTATGTAAGGAAATAGTTTTCAGTCTGTGGATAAGTAGTTGGTGATCAACCATGTCGAAGGCCTTGGAGAGATCAAGGAAGAGGGCTAAAGAAAGTTTGTTGTTACGGTTGTGGTTTATAACATTGGAGAAAGACAGAAGGGCAGAGGTGGTACTGTGGAAGGGCCTAAATCCATGCTGAGAGTTGGCCAGCAAATTATTCTGAATGAAATAGTGAAGAAATTGTTTACGGATACACTTCTCCATAATTTTAGCCAGAGGGGAAAGAATAGCTATGTGTCTAAAGTTAGACAGTTCAGTGGAACTGCCTCCTTTATGAAGTGGTATAATGTGGGATATTGTCCAGATGGAGGGGATGGTAGCTTCTTCTATGGTTCTACTGATTAAGATGGAGATGGGGTATGATATGGCTTCTGCTGCTTTTTGCAAATACTCAGCAGGCAGATTATCAGCCGAAAGGATAGTTGGTTTTAGTTTAAGTAGGGCTTGGATAAGTGATTTAGAAACTGGTTGGAAGCTAAAGGAGAACTGGGTGGAAGGTGTAGCAACATATGAGTTAGAGTAACTGGGGGTTAGTTTGCTTAGCTAGGGACTGGATGGTCTCAGTAAAGAAACTATTGTAAGTATTAGCAACGTCTTCTGGGGATTTATGGATAAAAGCTGAGGGGGTTGGAGTTGTGGTTTGTCCTGGGTGAAGAAGTTTGTTTATGCCTGACCAAAACTTTTGAGGGTTGCTCTGATTCTTCTGTTGAAGATGGCAATAGAAAGTTTTTTGTCCGGTATAATGGATGTTTTTGTCGCATTCCTTAGCTGCCGATATTTAATTAGATCTCGAGGGGTTTTTGTGGTACTCCAAATGGCCCAAGCCTCGTTTCTGAGTATGATTTTTGAATTAGTATCTTTAGATAGCCATGGTGCAACTCTGTTTTTGGTTCTAATGGAGCTTGCAGGGGCATGAAAATTAAGGATGGCAAGGAACTTGGAGTTAAAATAGGCTACTGCTTCATCCAGTGGCAGATGTTTTAGGGCAGACCAATTACATTGTTTAAGTTCATTCTGAAAGTTGGAGGAGTTAAAATTCTTATTTGTTACCGTTTTGTAGGTGGGTTGGAGGGAATTGGTAGCTTTGTGCTTAATTACATAGGTAAGACAGTGATCACTTAGGTCATTAGGGAGGATCCCCGACTTGTACATATGGGGATTACTATTGATAAGTATCCAATCTGGTACACTTTCTTTGCGGTTTTGTTTCCCGATCCTGGTGAGGGAGGAAATGATCTGTGTAAAGCCATGTAGGTTTACATGGGTGGAAGGATATTCTGAGGAACAGGTCTTCCAGTCAATATTGAAGTCTCCTAGACAAAGGTTTCTTGGAGGAAGTTACTTGACAGCTAAGAGAGGATATCTTCTAGGGTGTTTGTATTGTTACCTGGTAGAATATAGACGCAAACAATATTTATACATTTATTTTTTATTAAGTTGAAGTTTGGTAGACAGAATTTCTGCATTGTTAACTTGGGGTGGTTGTGATGAGTCGGTGGTAAAGTTTAGAGCAGCTTTAAAGAGTACAGCTACCTCCCCTCCCTTCCTCTTATTTCGGTCTAATCGAAGAATGTTATACCCGGGTTGTAGGACCTCATTGTCTTTAGTTGATGGTTTCAGCCAGGTTTCTGTTAGACAAAGTATGTCGGGGGAATGAACTGCTAAGAGGGCATGCAAGTTATGTACCTTGTTATTGACACTTCTAATATTTAGGTGACAAGCCAGGAGTGAATCGGTGGGCCTAATTATAGATGGCATGTTTGTAGGTTTACTGGCATGGGAGCTAGAGTCAACAGTGGAGGATGGACCAGGGTTTGGGTGAATGTCCCCCATCCATTATAAGGTTGTAGTGTAAGATAATTATGAACTTCAAATATTTAATTAGTTTTTGATAATGTTTGGATTTGGGATTAATGTATCTGATGCTAATAGGTCGATAGTTTTTAGGGGTTAATGAGATGTGTTTTATTAAGTGGTGTTTCACGTCTGACAGAGTTGGGGTAGTGGTTTGGCTTTTTGGGTAGTAAAATCCTAGGTAATACTGATATTCACAGTAGGTGGGAAGCTATGGAATGAACATGATGGGTAGCAATGACAGTAATAATGTCATTGTTTTGGGTAGTGTCATTATGAATGGGAAAGAATTTCAGTGTTTTCTAACCAGGATGAGTAAGAGTGGGATTGAGCAGATAGGAAAGGTAAAGGGATAGTTTTAATCAGGTGGGAGTAGTTGATTGGTTATGGTTGGAAGGGATGTGGTTTTACTGCTATGAATTTAGCACTATTGGGGGCGGGTGGAATTCGGAGGCAGAGTGGGGCATAGCGAGCTCGAGCATACTGAGGGCGAGTGGAGCGGGCCTAAACCAGACCACAGGATTCGTGGAGCCTGTGAATGTAGGTAAGCATTAGAGAAACTGCAAATGCTTTTTTTTGTTTTTCTTACCTTTAGTAGCTTCCTTTAGCGTTTTATAGGGACAACTTATGACTTCAGCGTTATTCAGTTAATTTTACTCAATTTTAAACTCAAGTAGAGAGAAATGCTGAGTTATAGACACCAGAATTTTTTTAGTATTAGCTACTGGGGAAATGCTAATTTTAGAGGAAAAGGGTATAACTAAGGCTTTTAGGGAAAATACAGTTGTGTACACTTACCATAAATGTAGATGTTCGACTGTATTCACCGTTGCAGTCATTACATTTGGGTAATCCTGCTGGCAGGTTGCCCTCAGTTGGCCTGAATTCCAAAGTCCTGGGTCCTGCGTCGGTTGCTCTCGCCCCTTCCCTGACGTCAGGTCGTCAGGGGTATAAAAGATGCAGCCGACGCCATTTTCTTCAGTTGTTCTTGCCCCAGATGTCAGGTGCCCCCAAAAGGGTAGGCTAGATAATTATATAAAACATACATGCACCATAATAAACTTTTACCTTCCTCTACAAGCAAATGCACCACTTAGGTTGTATAGATCAGAGAAGTAAAGATAAGTTCCAGCAGAAATAAGGGGGATGGCGGGTGGGTAACCTGGACTGCAACAGTGAATACACTCTAACATCTACATTTATGGTAAGTGTACACAACTGTACTATGTTCTTCGTGTTTCACTGTTGCAGTCATTACATTTGGGTAGAGTCCCAAAGCTATGGATGGGGGGCTGGAGCTAAACATTAGCAGCGGCTATGAGGCCCTGCAGAACTGCAGTGGCAAAGCCTGCTCTGGATTTAGAGTAAATTGGCAGATTGTAATGTTTTGTAAAGGTGTGCACTGAACTCCAAGTAGCAGCCTCTAAAATGTCTTTGGTTGGTACTCCCCTGAGAAAGGCTGCAGAAGTGGCTGCAGCTCTGGTTGAATGTGGCCTAATGTCCTTAGGCACTGGCTTGTCATGCTGAGAGTAGCAAAAACGAATGCAGTGACCTATCCACTTTGAAATAGTCTGCTTGGAGATGGCCTTTCCTTGTGATCCTGCAGCATATGCCACTAGTAATTATTCTGTTTTTCTGAAAACTTTAGTTTTGTCCAACTATAATCTAAGTTGTCTGTTTACATCCAAAGAATGCAGAATTTTCTCCCCCTTGTTCTGTGTTTTTGGATAAAAAGTTGGCAAATGAATAGTTTGGTTTAGGACTACACTGGACACCACCTTAGGCATAAATGTAGGGTTTTGTCCTCAGAGACCCTGTCTGGATACAAAATGATAAAAAGGTTTCACAGCCATGAGAGCCTGTAGCTCTGACACTCGTCTTGCAGAAGTTATTGCTAGGAGCAGAGCTGTTTTCCAAGATAAAAACTTTATATCCGCAGTAGCAGCGGGCTCAAAAGGAGGCAGTGTGAGTTTTTCCAAGACATAATTGAGGTCCCATGCAGGTATTGGTGATCTCCTTGGAGGCCTTAAATTGTTGGCTCCTCTGCAGTACTGCCTTAATAAAGGATGAGAAAAGAGTGGTGGCTCTGTATTGTAATGAGCCGAAATGGCAGCGGCATGAATTTTAATTGATGAAAAAGACAGGCCTTTGACCAGCATCTCAGTTAAGTATTGCAAAATCTGAGGAATATTTGGTACAGCTGTGTCAGTTCCTTGAGCTTGGTTCCAAGCACAAAATCTCTTCCATTTTCCAGCATAGGCTTTTCTAGTACAAGGCCTTCTGGCTTCTAAAATTACATCCATCACAGCTTTACTGAGAGGTGTGCTTTGTATGACTACATTATCCGCCATGCTGCTAGGTTTAGAGTCCTGAGTTGGCTTTGCAAAATCTGACTGTTTTGCTGGGACAGTAAATGAGGTATTTGAGGTAAGGTCCAGTCTGGGCATTGAGAAAAGTTCCTTAAGATCGGATACCAGTACTGGCGGGGCCAGTCTGGGGCAATCAGAATAATTTTTGGTTTTTCCTGTCTCACCTTTAGGAGTACCTTGGGGAGGAGAGGCAGTGGAGGAAAGGCATATACTGATAGGTTTTTCCAGTTGAAAGATAAGGCGTCCATTTTCCATGCTTGTCTGTGATAGGTCCTTGTGCAAAATCTTTTTAGTTGATAGTTGTGAGGGGAGGCAAATAGATCTATGTCCGGGCATCCCCATTTCTTTGTTATCGTGCTGAAGACTTGTGGATCCAGGTGCCACTCGTGGGGATCAATAAGGTTTCTGCTTAGCTCGTCTGCCAGAGTATTGTCCTTTCCTGGCAGGAATTGTGCCTGCAGACGAACTTGGTAAGTCAATGCTGTGTCCCATAAAGCCATGGCTAGTCTGCAAAGGGGATAAGAATGCATGCCCCCCTGCTTGTTTAGGTACCACATGACCGTGGTATTGTCCCGGATGAATTATATCCTTGAAGGCTGTCAGGGCATTTTGCACAGCTAGCATCTCTTTTTGATTGATATGTAGATGCATTTGATTTGTGGACCAGGTGCCCTGAATGCCTCTTCCTGCCATGTGGGCCCCCCCAGGCATAATCTGATGCATCCGTTGTTAGGGTCTGCCTGGCTGGAGGTAGTGAGAATGGCTGTCCCTTGTTTTGATGACAAGCCTTTGCTCACCATCGAAACTCCTGTTGCAGGCAGGGAATGAGAGTAATCATTGTTTCCAGGCTGTGGCAATGTTGTGTCCAGACACTTTTTAGGTACCATTGAAGTTTCCTCATATGCAGTCTTGCATATGGAATTAGTAGGATGCAGGATGCCATGAAGCCCAAAGCTTGCAGAATTTTTCTTAAAGATAACTGGGCCTTTGTCATTTCCTTGAAATAGGTAGTCAGTTGCCTTTGTTTGTCTGGAGTGAGATAAGCCATCTGGGCAGTTGTATTTAAGCTTGCACCCAGGAATATTATCTCTTGAGAGGGTACTAGCTTTGATTTCTTTTCATTGACTATGTACCCTAGGCATGTTAAAAGTCTTTTCACAAATGCCAGATGCTGTAGCAGAATGTCCTTGTTCTCTGCTTGAATAAGGCAGTTGTCCAAGTAAGAATATATTTGTATTCCTCTTTGTCTGCAGACAGCAATCACTGGTGCCAGGCACTTTGTGAAGACCCTGGGCGCAGTAAATAAGCCAAAGGGCAGTGCAGAGAATTGGTAATGCTTTGATCCAGCCTTGAATCTGAGGCATCTAATGCATGATTGTCTGATTGGGACATGCAGGTATGCCTCTTTTAGGTCTAAAGTGACGAGCCAAGCCTTTCTGCCCAGCATGGGAAGAAGCTGCTGCAAGGTACACATCTTGAATTTTGGTATATCCAGGAAAGTGTTTAGAATAGATAGGTCCAGTATTGGCCTCCATGCTTTGTCCTTTCTGGGTACGAAGAACAGTCTTGAGTAAAATCCTTGTCCCTGCTCTTGCTGTGACACTTGTTGAATAGCCCCCATGTCCATGGGGGAGGAGACTTGTTTTTGAGCCTCTGCCCATTGATTTTTTGGCAGGTCTGCCCAACCGTTTGCCCTTGGCAGGGTATGGAAGTGAAACTTGTAGCCTTGTGACACTATGTTTAGAACCCATTTGCCCTGGGTTATAATGTGCCAATTTTGAGAAAAAAGTGCTATTTTTCCCTCTGAGGGTGCTGCCAGTAGATAAGTGCTTGGTGCAGGCAGGGGGAAGTCACTGGGACTGTTTTCTGTATGGTTGTGATTTGTCTTCTCCACTTTTGGAGGTAGAAGCACCCCATTGCTTAGACCTGTACGAACCTTGCGGCTGTGATCTGCCTCTAGGGCATCTGGATCTGCCCCCTTTGAGGTCTGTCTGACACTGGAAAGGACCAATTCTTTGTAGGCCAGTGTCTCCTAAATCTATGAGACTGTACTTGTAAAAAATCTTTGACCGTTTGCATAGATTTAGCTTTGTCCTCCATTTTCTTTAACACCTCTTCTGCCTTAACACCAAACAAGGTACCATGCTGTAATGGTGCATCTAATAATTTATC
Source organism: Protopterus annectens (assembly GCF_019279795.1). Lineage (NCBI taxonomy): Eukaryota > Metazoa > Chordata > Ceratodontiformes > Protopteridae > Protopterus > Protopterus annectens. The sequence goes on along the minus strand of NC_056731.1, from coordinate 910,874,544 downwards.
TTTGACATGATCAGGCAGATTTTGTTCCTTTAACCAAGCATGCCTCCTAATTACAGAACCCGTAACAGCGGCTCTGCAGGAGGCCTCCAGAGAATCAAAACCACATTGCAAAGTATGCTTTCCAACTTGTTCAGCTGCATGCAATAAGTCCTGCATTTCTTTGTTTTCTGCACATTCAGAATTTACCAACATTTTCTGTTTAAGCAGTGTCATGACATATTGCTGATATCTGAAATATGAAACTGGCAATTTAAGGCCCTTATAGCTAAGGTAGCAGATGTGTAAATTTTTCCCCATCTATCCATTGCCCTAGAATCTCTGTCAGAGGGGGTACGATTTTTTGCAGTGGAAGCCTTAACCCCTTTGGGACCCTGAGAAATAGTTTCTGGGTCTGCAGCAGGGTTTTTGAAAAGGAATTTATTAGAGTCAGGAACCCTGTAGTATCTGTCGGGCTTAACAGGAGCTGGAGAGAAGGAGTCAGGGGTCAGACTAGACTCTGAAAAAGTACAGTTTTGTACCTACCATAAATGTAGATGTTAGAGTGTACACCCTGCTGCAGTCATCACACTTGGGTTATCCTGTAGTCAGGCGGTCCCGCAGTCGGCCGGAATTCCAAAGTCTTGGTCCGGCATCGGTTGCTGTCGCTTCTTCCCTGATGTCAGTGCGCCAGGGTACATATAATGCAACCGACGCCATTTTCTTCAGTTTTTCTTGCCCCAGATGTCAGGTGCCCCCAAAAAGGTGGTCAGTAATTAGTACCAAATTGAGTAAACTTTGCACAAACACAAAATCCCTTCAGCTATAAGCAAATACATCAGGAAGGTATTGAAGAGATTTAGCCAGTAGATCAGAGGGGATTGAGGGAGGGTAACCTGGACTGCAGCAGGGTGTACACTCGAACATCTACATTTATGGTAGGTACAAAACTGTACTATGTTCATCGTGTTACCCTGCTGCAGTCATCACACTTGGGTTGAATCCCAAAGCTAAGGATGGGTGGAGGTATCATAAAGGGTTAGAGGAGGCTAGAAGGCCCTGCAGAACTGCAGTGGCAAAGCCTGCCCTAGTCTTACAGTAAAGTGGTAAGTGATGGTGTTTGGTAAAGGTGTGTACTGAACTCCAAGTTGCAGCTTCCAAAATCTCCTTGGTTGGAACTCCCCTGAGAAAGGCTGTAGAAGTAGCTGTTGCCCTGGTAGAGTGGGGCCTAATGGTAGCAGGAACTGGTTTTCCATGATGGGTATAGCAGAAACGTATGCAATGACCTATCCATTTGGAAATGGTTTGTTTTGATATAGCCTTCCCTTGAGAAGCTGTAGCATAGGATACAAAGAGCTGGTCAGATTTTCTGAAAGCCTTAGTTTTGTCCAAGTAGTAACAAAGTTGCCTGTGAATGTCCAAGGAATGCAGGAATCTCTCACCTTTGTTCTGTGGATTTGGGAAGAAGGTGGGTAAGTGGATGGTTTGATTTAAAGCCACACTGGAAACCACCTTAGGCATAAAGGAAGGATTAGTTCATAGAGAAACTCTGTCTTGATGAAAAATGAGGAAAGGTTCCACTGCCATTAGTGCCTGTAGCTCTGAGACTCTTCTAGCTAAAGTTATTGCTAGCAGCAGCAGGGCAGTCTTCCATGATAGGAACTGAAGATCTGCAGAGAAAGCTGGTTCAAAGGGAGGTAGCGTTAGTTTTTCCAGAACAAAATTGAGGTCCCATGTTGGTGTAGGTGCTCTCCTGGGTGGTCTAAAGTTTTTTGCCCCTCTGAGGAACTGCCTTAGAAGTGGATGCGAAAATAAGGGTGGATCCGTGTTGTAGTGGGCTGAAATAGCTGAAGCATGGATTTTAATGGAGGAGAAAGAAAGTCCTTTGTGCAACATCTCAGTTAAATACTGTAGAATGTGAGGCATGTGAGGCTGAATTGTGTCTTGGCCTTTAGCTTGGTTCCAGGCACAAAACCTTTTCCATTTGTCTGAATAAGCCTTCCTGGTGCTTGGCCTCCCAGCTTCCAGAATAACATCCATAACTGCTTGGGAAAGAGGAGCTGGCTGGATGCTTAGTTGATTTGCCATGCAGCCATATTTAAGGTTTTGAGCTGGCTGTGAAGAATCTGATTGTTTTGTTGTGTGAGCAAATGGGAAATTTATGGTAATATCCATGGTGGGCCGTGGGCCATATTCCTCAATAGCGGGTACCAGTGCTGGCATGGCCAGTCTGGGGCTATGAGAATCCGTCGTGGTCTCCCCTTTTTGACTTTCAGAAGTACCTTTGTGAGGAGAGGCAATGGAGGGAAGGCATATACTGTCAGGTTTTTCCAAATGAAAGAGATTGCGTCCACTTTCCAAGCTTGATGGTGAAGTGTCCTTGTACAAAATTTTGTTAGTTGATAGTTTTGAGGACTGGCAAACAGGTCTATGTCTGGAAGGCCCCATTTCTGAGTTATCATTGTAAAATACTTGTGGATCTAGTTTCCACTCGTGGGGATCCATGATGTTTCTGCTGAGGTCGTCTGCCAATGTATTCTTCTGTCCTGGCAGGAATTGAGCTTGTAACTGAACTTGGTAAGCCAGAGCTGTGCTCCATGAGATCATTGCTTGCCTGCACAGAGGGTAGGAGTGAGTACTCCCTTGTTTATGTACCACATTACTATGGTGTTGTCCGTCTTTATTGTAAGTTGTCCTGGATGTAATAGATCCTTGAAGGCTGTCAGAGCTTTCTGTACAGCTAGCATCTCTTTTTGATTGATGTGCAGATTCCTTTGATCTGCAGTCCATACGCCTTGAACGCACTGTCCTGCCATGTGTGCCCCCCAGGCGTAATCTGATGCATCTGTTGTGATAGTTTGCCTGGCTGGGGGCAAGGTGAAAGGCTAACCCCCTTGTTGAGGTGACATCCCTGTGACCACCATAGAAACTCCTGTTGTACGCAGGGAATGAGAGATATCATTGTGTCCAAGCTGTGGCTGTGTTGAGACCATACGCTTTTTAGGTACCACTGTAATTTCCTCATATGCAGCTTTGCAAATGGTTTTAGTAGTATGCAAGATGCCATGAAGCCCAAGGCCTGCAGAAATTGTCTTGCAGTTAATTGGGTCTTTGTTGCCACTGTTTTGAAATATTGAGTCAGTTGTAGTTTGTCTGGCGTCAGATAAGCCTTCTGGGCCGTTGTATTCAAGCTGGCACCCAGGAATGTCATATTTTGTGAGGGTACTAGTTTTGACTTCTTTTCGTTTACTGTGTACCCCAGGCAATTTAGTAGATGTTTTACAAAAGCCAGATGATGTAAGAGAATGTCCTTGCTTTCTGCTTGGATGAGGCAGTCGTCCAGGTATGGGTATATTTGAATTCCTCTGTCTGCAGTATGCAATTACTGGTGCCAGGCATTTTGTGAAGACTCTGGGCGCAGTAGATAAGCCAAAGGGCAGTGCAGAGAATTGGTAATGGGTTGAACCTGCAATGAAACGGAGGTATCTTCTGCAACTTTGTCTGATAGGGACATGCAGATATGCCTCCTTGAGGTCCAACGTTACTAGCCATGCTTCCTTGCCCAACATGGAAAGAAGCTGCTGTAGTGTTACAAGTACCCAAATTCAAGATGCTAAGTGTTTAGAATTGAAAGGTCCAGAATTGGTCTCCAGGCATTGTCCTTTCTGGGCACTAGAAAGAGTCTTGAGCAAAATCCTTGACCTTGCTCTCGAGTAGGTACCAGTTGAATGGCTCTCATGTCCATGAGAGCTGTAATTTGTTTTTGTGCCTCTGCCCATTGATTTTGTGGCAGGTTTGGTATTCCTCTTTTCATTGGCAAGGTGTGAAAGTGGAATCTGTATACTCGTAAAATTATGTCTAGGACCCATTTGTCCTTTGTGACAATGTGCCAGTTGTCTGAAAAAAGTGTGAGTTTTCCTCCCAAGGGGGCTGCCAAGAGAGTGTTGCTTGGCCAGATGACGTGCAAGTTATTGAGTTTGCCTTCTGTAGATTGGGACCTGTCTTCTCCTCCCTTCTGTGTTGTAGTGCCCCATTGGCGAGGTTTGTACTGGGCTTGTGGTTGTCCTCTGCCTCTTGGACGTCTGTATTTACCCCTCTGTGGTCTGTCAGTAGCTGGAAAGGACCAATTTTTTTGTTGGCCAGTTTCTGCTAAAGCAAGGGGGCTGTACCTGTAGGAAATCTTTGACTGTCTGCATGCTTTAACTCCAAAAAGAACATCCTGCTGTAAGTGAGCATCTAGAAGTTTTGCTTTAACATGATCAGGCAGAGTTTGTTCCTTTAACTAAGCATGCCTACGTATAACAGACCCAGTGACAGCTGCTCTGCAGGAGGCCTCCAAAGAATCAAACCCACATTGTAAGGTACGTTTGCCCACCTGTTCAGTGGCATGCAACAGATCCTGCATTTCTTTCAATTCAGATTGTTGAGGGAGAGTGGTCATTCTTTGCTTTAACTGAGAGATTAGAAATTGCTGATAGTTAAGCATGTGAAATTGGCAATTTAGTGCCCTCATAGCTAGAGTGGCTAAGGTGTAAACCTTTTTCCCCCACCTGTCTAGTGCTCTGGAATCCCTCTCAGAAGGTACAGGAATTTTAGCCATAGAAGCCTTAGCCCCCCTTGGGACCCTGGGAGATTGTCTCTGGGTCAGCAACAGGGCTTTTGTAAAGAAATTTGTGGGAATCAGGCACTCTATAGTATCTGTCAGGCTTAGCCGGAGCAGGAGGTAGAGAGTCTGGGTTCAAACTGGATTCTAAGTAAACATCATCCACAATGTCTAAAACTGGTGGGATGGCAAGTGGTCTGTGTTGGGGGAGTAAAAGAAACTCTCTGAGCCTTTTCTTCGAGTCAGAATAGTCCTGACCTTCCCAGTGAAAATGTTCCCTCATAGTGTGTAAAGTTTCCCCAAAGGAGTAGTCTTCAGGAGGAGAAGCTGAGGGAATGGAATCCTCAGCATCAGAATCTTCATAAGGGGAGAAGGAGTAATCTTGGTCCTCAAAGGAGTCTGAAGAAATGGACACTTGTTCAGAGGATGCATAATCTTCCTCTTATCTAGGCCTTTTGTCAGGAGGGGGCTGGGAACCCCTGATTAAAGAGATCAAATCTTCAGCCATTTTGAGCATCTGTTTCTTAGGCATGGGGCCTTGAACAGGGGACTGAAGTGCAGTCCTTTTAGATTTAATAGGAGTCTTTGTCTTAGAATACGTTTTAATGGTGAGCGTAGTCCGTCTGAAAACGCCTTCAGAAACCGATGGCGTTTCTGCAGCACTGACATCTTTTTCAGCAATGTCGTCGTTAGGGCCTGAACTAAATGGCTGCGTCGGCCTGGCACATTCCGCCAAAATTTCCAAAGCGGTCTCTGGTTCCAGATCTGCGGTAGTCAGGGGCTGCGTTGGAGCTTCACTGAGACCACCGGACCAGCCGAGGCCTCGGAATCTGGCTTAGGCTTGGGCTGTCTGTCCTTGTCCTTGCGTTTTTTGTGCACACCGGTAGTTGCTTGCTTCGACGGCATGGTGTAGTTAAATTTCCTACCAAAGTAGTGTCGTGCGAAATCAAAGAGTCTTTTAATAGTATGCTTATTAAACCTAGCACAAAAACGACAACTAGTGACGTCGTGGTCTGGGCCTAGGCAAGGTAGGCAATAAGAATGAAAATCCTTATGAGGTATTTGCTTCCCACAAGAAATACAATTGTTAACTTTTTCTGACATCGGTCTGAGGCAAGAAAAGTTTCCCCAACGGGGTACTTAGCTTTATAGAAGACTTTGGTCTGAAATTCGAAAATCTCAGGAGTCGGCCAACCGGCACTTGCGAACTGCTTCTGCTTCGGGCACCGCGCGGCAAGAAAGACTGAAGAAAATGGCGTCGGTTGCATTATATATACCCCTGGCGCACTGATGTCACGGAAGAAGCGACAGCAACCGACGCCAGACCAAGACTTTGGAATTCCGGCCGACTGCGGGACCACCTGATGACAGGATAACCCAAGTGTGATGACTGCAGCAGGGTAACACGATGAACATCACATCATCAACAATGTCTAACACAGGTGGAATAGCTAGAGGCCTGTGTTGAGGTAGTAGAAGGAAGTCCCTGAGCCTCTTCTTAGATTCTGAAAAATCTTGGCTCTCCCAGTGGAAATGCTCCCTCATGGTATGCAAGGTTTCCCCAAAGGAATAGTCCTCAGGAGGAGAAGCTGAAGGAATAGATTCTTCAGCATCAGAATCCTCATGGGGGGGGGGGTATCAGAAGTGGAATCAGAGGAAATGGAAACCTGATCTGAAGATTCATAGTCTGTCTCTTACCTAGGCCTCTTGTCAGGAGGGGGATGGGAACCCCTGATCAAGGTAATTAAGTCTTCGGACATTTTGAGCATCTGTTTTTTGGGCATGGGGGCCTGTCCATGTGACTGGTGAACTTGTTTCTTTGCCTTTGAAGCTGAAGTCGGTTTAATGTACAATTGTTTAGGTCTGAATACACCCTCAGAAGCCGATGCCTGCTCAGCGGCTCCAGACCCATCTGAGGGAATAGTCTCCAAGGCTACAATACCTTGAGTTTCCAGTGGCCTGACCGACTCCAAGTGAGCGTTGGTAGCGACCGGTGACTGTAAAGTAGCGGGCATCAGGGGCTGCAAAAGCACCTCACTGAGAACAGGCGAACCGGCGATTGGCTTAGGAGAAGCTTCGTCGTCGTTTTTTTCTTTGCGCTTTTTGTGAACTCCGGTAGTCGGATGGCTATCAGACGACATTGTATAATTAAATCTGTGTCCAAAATAGCTTAATGCAAAATCGTACCGACGCTTAATAGTGCATTGGTTAAAGCTAGCACAAAACCGACAACTTGAAACATCGTGGTCAGGGTCTAGGCAAGGAATACAGTAAGAATGAAAATCCTTATGAGGTATTTGCTTCCCACAAGAAATACAATTAACTTTTTCTGACATCAGTCTGGAGCAAGAAAAAAGTTTCCCCAATGAAGATTTCGGATCTGAAACTTGAACACGAAAATCTCAGGAGTCGGCCGACCGGCACTTGCGAACTGCTTCTGCTTCGGGCACCGCGCGGCAAGAAAGACGGAAGAAAATGGTGTCGGCTGCATCTTTTATACCCCTGACGACCTGATGTCAGGGAAGGGGTGACAGCAACCGACGCAGGACCTAGGACTTTGGAATTCAGGCCGAATGAGGGCAACCTGCCAGCAGGATTGCCCAAATGTAATGACTGCAACAGTGAAACACGAAGGACATCTAGTGTTTCACGTAAGGATGTTCATACGAGTTGTATTATGACCTTTTCTATAGATGCGAATGAAATCAGACACATTCTTAATAAGAATTGGACACTCCTCCTAGACAATTCCAATATTAGGAAAAAAGTAGGGGTTAGTCCACATGTAATATATATAGAAGAGGCCTTAACCTCAAAGCTATACTAGAAAAGAGAACCTGTGCAACCCGGTTACATCGGGCTATGAGGAAATGTGGCAGATGCCAACAATGCCAACATATTATGACAGGTAGCAGGTTTATTCTTAAAGATAGGGTATTATTTTACTACTGGTGGATGCAACTGCAACACAGCTGGAGTGGTATATATAGCTTTGTGCCAGCTGTATTCAAGCTTTTATGTTGGTAAAACAGAAAAATCTCTCAAACAGAGGATATATGAACATCAATACCATATAAATAAGGGGACCACTACCAACGCATTAGCAAGACACATTCTGGAATTTCCATCACACAATTTTAAGTATGTGATAGCTGAATGCATGGACAAAGATATTAGAGTAGGCCCCTGGCAACTTATATTAGAAGAAAAGGAGTTGATTAGGCAAATCAAGACAAATGCATACACGTTTCCAGGGCTTAATGAGTACAGCTCTATTAAATGCATCCTCAAGTTAAAAGCCTTAGAGAGGTGAAGTTAACTTTTTGGCACAAACATGGTGTATGTATACATATATGTACATATGAATTTACGCAAGATTTTTAAGTTATAAAATTTTTAGCTAAAATTAATTTCATCATATAATTCATGTTTTACAAGTGATCATTTTAAGTATTTAACATAATAGTGTCTTGTCATATGCAGCTGTTTTGTGAAAGGACTTGGAACGCATTATGCATAATGATTGCTTATTCTTTTTTTACTTTCAATTCTTACTTTTCATATAGTTGTATGCATCTTTAAATAATTGATGTGTAGTAATTAAATTAATTTATTGTATATAAGCACAGCATCTTGGGACAGTAATTTATCTGATGAAGTGCAGGCATTGGGCTTGCACGAAAGCGCTCACGTTATAAACCGCTTTGGATTTGGATTTTACAGCTCACTCTCCTTTTTGGTGACTAACTTGGTAATGTATGACTGGGAAGATATCTACATTTTTAACAATATTTATGTTGAACATGTTGGTTTTTACCGCTGTTTTGTGGATGACATATTTTGGTCAAGTGACAACACTTCACAACAGTTTGTAACTTACTTGAATAGCATGACAGAAACTAATGCCCTTGCAAAATACTGTATGGAGTGGCCGGGACATGGTTTTAAATTTGATGTCATTGAGGCTATTGAATTGGACCCAAGAGGTGGACCATGGACTTTATATTTTGAAAAAAGTGAAGCCTTATGGCAATTGGGAACGAACGTAACTCAATGGCCAGGCTTAAATGAATCTGTTTCCATCACTTGTTTTTTAAGATTGAAAGCTTTAGAAAGATAATGGTTTTAAAAAGTTATAATAGTCACAAACATTTGGTACACATATATTATTGTATTTTGTGTAACATATATATATATATATATATATATATATATATATATATATATATATATATATATATATACACACACACACAATATTTTATAATTTTATATTTTATATATATATATATATATATATATATATATATATGCACATTTATTATATAGTATATTTGTTCTATGCATTTAATATACTGTAATTAATTTTAATATACTGTAAATGATTTATTTATAGATGTACACAATATACAAAATTTATTTTTACACAGATTTTATATACATTACATACATTTTATATACACTGCGGTGATGGCGCTGCGGTAGCGCTGTCACCTGACAGTAAGACATTGTCCCGTTCGATTCTCAGCTAGAGCGTCTTCTATCTGGAGACATGCGTGAATGGGCGTACCTTCGTTGAAGGTTGTGTGTCAGGGCTAGCAACTCGGCACATAAAAATCTACAGCCAATCATTAGCGGACCAGAGTTTCGCTGTGGCGACCCCTAACCGGGAAAAGCCGAAAGACACAACATACATTTTATTTACATTTTATATGAATTACATATTGTATATTAGAGAACAATAAGGTTTTGAATGAATTGTAGGTGCTTATATGGATATATGACTTTAAATTGTAGAAATAGTTATTGTTCATGAATTATTCATGAGCCTTGATTCTGATTAGTTCACTACTTAACTTCTGGATTATAAATGTAGTATCTGATTAGGCATGCTCTATCTTGATAAAGTCTCAAACATTTGGAGACGAAAGCGCTTGATTTTTTTTTTATTCATTTTGTTTATTAAATAAAGTTTTTTAAGCACTAAGTTGCATTTTATTTAATTTTCGTTTTAACTTCATTTCTCTACAACCGAGGCTTCTTTGGGAGCATGACATGTTTCTTAAGGTTTACAGAAAGCTTCAAAGACTGCTATTGATTTTTTTAGATGTACAACTTACTGTGACTCCTCATGGTACTACAGACACCAAGTTATAGAAGAAGGAATGTTGGAAAAACAGATTGCTGCCTTATGGCAGCATGCATAGACAAATTTTTCCTAATATCATCAAGAGTCGGTTCATAACAGCCTCCAGACTCTGTACTAAGGAATCTGACTGTGTAAACACAATTAAATCTCTTAGTGAATTGTTTTTAGCCTGAGGTTATAATAGGGAAGCAGTGGACAATGCTAAAAAGGAAGTATTAAATAAGAGACATATGGATTTTAAGCCATATTATTTGAACAAGACTGAGATTCTCAGGTAACAGTTTTACAGCCACTGAAAACAAAAGCAACACAAGGTTTTTTTTTTTACTAAGGTACTAATGATGTAGATTTTATACGCAGTATTGTACAAAAGAATTGGCAGTTTTTGACCAATGACCACAAAACAGCAGAAGTGGTAGGTCATACACCTAAATTTAGTTTTAAGAAGAGTAACAGCGTGAAGAATTTATTCTGTGATCAAGACCGAAAACAGCCTCCCAGTTTTAAGACAGCAGATACATATCCATGCAGGACCTGCACAGCATGCTCTGTTCTTGCTAAAGAACAATTTTCCAGCATCTACATTTCAACTTTATTTTTAAACCTAAGTGTTATGCAGATTGCTCTACTGCACAAGTTGTTTATTTGGCTACTTGCAGCTCATGTTTTTTTTAAATTTATTTTAACATTTGTTTACTGAAAAAATCCGACTTGGAATGAAGCCAATTTTCAGAGGAGGCCCCGGGGAGAAACGCTCCAGACGCATGTCTTTGTAATGTGGAAGAAACCAGAGCACCCGGAGAAAACCCACACAAATGCAGGGAGGACATGCAGACTCCGCACAGAAGGCAGCCCAGCTGAGAATTGAATCAGAGGACCTCTTGATGTGAGGCAACAATGCAACCGCTGCACCACTGCGCCATCCAGTTCTTGTTCAGGTGAATGTTCTTGTTATGTAGGAAAAACAATTAGAAAATTTAAAGAGAATTTTAAGACATTTATATGACAACAATAAGAATGATATGAAAAATGCACTGGCTAAGCATGCTGCTGAAAACAAAGAACATAAGTTTTTCTTTAAGGTTCTGGAAAATCTACAGCCAAATATAAGGGGAGGGGATCTTAATAATCAGCTGGTGAAAGCAGAGAGCTGCAGTGGTTACTTAGGTTGCAGGCTGACAAGTACCCTGGAATAAATGCTAGTGTTTGTTTAAGGCCGGCTCTGAAGGGGCGCAAATTAAACAAATTTAAATGAATAAAAGTTTTATCGAATTTTACAAATGCTTACACTTGATTGGTGCTTGTTAACTGTATAGGGTATATGAACTGGAGATGTACTCTGTTTATCAATCTAAAGAAGTGTTAAATATGTGAAAGCACTTATCCTTATTTTTACTCATCTGTTTTTAATACATTTATGCGTATAGTTGTGGTAGCCCTGTTTTTCTTCGTTTGGTTTGCTGGTCTCCAACTTGGGCTTCTGTGTGCTAGCTAGCCTTTAACCTCTTGTTAAAATCTCCACCTTCCTTATGTCTCAAGCAGCTGCTTCTAACATCAGCTCCTGCTACTGAATTAGATCCTTTATCAGATATTCAATGTGTGAACAAAGAGAAAGATGACAATTATAAAAAATACGGAAGACTGTGTACACTATGTATGCTTCAGTGAAGCAACTTACCAAACAGCTAAGACGACTCAAAGGCGCAAAAGGTTACTCTGATTTGCAACCTATAAAGAAAATAAACATGGACAGTTTTAAGTTTGATTTCCTCTTAAAATCTTACATCTGCAATACCCTTGCAAAACCACTACTAAAAACTGCATCATTCAAGGAAAACCTACTTTAGACATGACAGTGGCCTTACGTCATGTACACATACCTTCAACTGCTTTTATAGAATGAAAAAAGTACAACACTGTTACAACAGTAAAATGATTTCCTCAGTCTTCGTTCTAAAACCCTTAATTCCCCTTTACATATATACAGCTTGGAATGTAACCAACTACAAACCTCAGAAACAAATTACTATAGCTCATACCTCTCAACCTGGAAACATCAAAAATCTGGACAAGGCCCATGAGAAATAGGTACAAATCTGTACACTGATTAGCATATAATTTGCATACATAATTATGTAACCCCACCCACTCCAATGGAATTGTGGGATACCAACTTTCAAATGCAAACTGAAGAACAACCAACCAAAATATGGCACCAAAGTTCCCCTGCAGATATTCCAATGTCCCATTATCTGGCTATTTCACCCCATTTACCATAAACACTAATGTGTGCATACAGCAGTGATGAAACATGGTGCCACAACCCATCCCTGCCATGTGGGGTACGTATGTTGCATATTTTCAGCTTGGATGCCTGATCACAGCTCTGTGTACCTTCTAAATGAATGCCGCAGGTACTACAATGCAAAATACAACTTTAATGTTGTTTTTTTTTTATGTTTGAGTTTGTTAATTTTCTCATTGATTTTAAATGCGTGAATACACATACCTAAAACAAAACAGCTTACAAACACCATCAAGATACAGAAAGGTGCTAGCCAAGCTGAAACAAATTCCAATTACCTGGATTACAAGCAAACCAATGAAAAACATTTTGTTTCACAAAATCTTTTGTTAGAGAGAGTTACTATTTAAGATGCAGGCTGATTAAATTAATTACCAAAATTTTCAGTGAGCTGCAACTCATCTCAGAGAAAGTACAGTTTTGTACCTACCATAAATGTAGATGTCCGAGAGGAATGCATCTGCAGTCCTTACAAATGGGTTGTCCTGTCGTCAAGCAGCCCTTCGGTCGGCCGGATTCCAAAGTCTGGGTCTGGCTTCGGCTGGTGTCGCACTTCACCCGACGTCATTGCGGCAGTTCTTCGGGTATAAAGGCATCAGCCGACGCCATTTTCCTCAGTGTTTCTTGCCCCAGATGCCAGGTGCCCTCTTGGATGGCTAAATTTGGATAAATGCCAAATATTCCAAATAGTAGAGAGCAAACACACAAAATAAGCATGTATGTACATATATACAAACAAATACACCATAATAGATCCCCCCCAAGCTAGCTGAAGATTGGTAAGTACCCTAGGAGTACCTCAGAGGGGAAGGAGGGTGGGTAATCCTGACTGCAGATGCATTCCTCTCGGACATCTACATTTATGGTAGGTACAAAACTGTACTATGTCCTTCAAGGATGCATCTGCAGTCCTTACAAATGGGTAGAATACCATAGCTAGGCTAGGGGAGGAGGAATGAGAGTAGATCATGGTGTAGTTAGTATCCCTTACAAAACAGCAGTGGCAAAGCCAGCACGGGATCTAGAGTATAGAGGTAAATTATAATGCTTGGCAAATGTATGTACGGAGGTCCAAGTAGCAGCCTCTATAATGTCCTTGGTAGCCACTCCTCGTAAGAAAGCTCTGGTAGTGGCTGTAGCCCTTGTGGAGTGAGGTCTGATGTTCTCTGGAGTTTTCTTTCCATGGTAGGAGTAACAAAATCTAATGCAATTTCCTATCCATTTGGAGATTGTCTGTTTAGAAATTGGTTTTCCTTCCCTTCCTGTTGCATATGCTACCAGAAGCTGGTCAGTTTTTCTATTGTTTTTTGTCCTGTCCAGGTAGTAGCGTAATTGTCTGTGTACATCCAAGGTATGCAAGAGCTTTTCTCCCCTGTTCTGTGGATTGGGGAAGAATGTAGGAAGGTGGATAGCCTGATTTAAAGAGACTCTGGATACCACCTCAGGCATAAATGTAGTATTTGTTCTCAAGGACACTATCTTGATGGAAGATCAGGAAGGGTTGTACTGCCATTAATGCCTGTAGCTCAGAGACCCTTCTTGCTGAAGTTATTGCCAGCAGGAAAGCAGTCTTCCAGGATAAGTATTGCAATTCTGATGTAGCTGCTGGTTCGAAAGGAGGTAGAGTCAGTTTTTCTAGCACAAAGTTCAAGTCCCATGCTGGCAATGGAGGTTTCCTGGGAGGTTTTACATTTTTAATTCCTCTCAGAAACTGTCTGAGCAGGGGATCTTGAGAAGACAGGAGGATCCAAGCTGTATTCTGCTGAAATAGCTGATGCATGTATCTTGATGGAGGAATAGGACAGGCCTGTATGAAAAGCTCCGCCAAGTACTCCAGGATGTTGGCTATGTTCACCAGTGTCACATCTTGGCCCTTTGCAGTACTCCAGATGAGATATCTTTTCCATTTTGCTGCATAATTCTTTCTTGTTGAAGGTCTACGAGCCTCCAGGATTATGTCTTTAACCCTTTGGGATAAATTTGGGTTAATTGCTGTTATGTAATGTTCCAGGCAGTTAGCTGCGGAGTTTTAAGTTTGGATGCAGAATGTTGTAGTTGTTCTGTGTCAGCAGTAATGGGATCAGGGGCAGTGTCCATATTTGTTCCCGAGACATGCTCCTCAGCAGTGGATACCAATGTTGTCTTGGCCAGTCTGGGGCTATCAGAATGATCCTCAGACGTTCCTCTTTGATCTTGAGAAGCACCTTGTGCATCAAAGGAAGTGGTGGGAATGCGTATGCTGTCAGGTTTTTCCAACTGAAGGATAGTGAGTCCACCTTCCAAGCAAGTGGGTGGTAAGTCCTTGTGCAGAATTTCTTCAACTGGTGATTGAGTGGGGATGCAAACAAGTCTATTTGTGGTAATCCCCATTCTCTTGTGATGGTTTTGAAGATGTCCGGATGCAGCATCCATTCGTGGGCATCTGTTGTAGTTCTGCTTAATATGTCTGCTAGAATGTTTTCCTTCCCTGGTACATAAATTGACTGTAACTGAATGTTGTAGCTCAGAGCCACATCCCATAGGTCCAGTGCCAACCGGCATAGAGGGTATGAGTGTGTGCCTCCCTGTTTGTTGATGTACCACATAACAGTGGTTGTCTGTCCTTATCATCAACTGGCCTTCTTGGAGAATAGGTCTGAATGCCTGGATTGCCAATTTTACTGCCATCATTTCTTTTAGATTTATGTGCAGATGCAGCTGGTCTTGAGTCCATAGGCCTTGAATGCACTTGCCCATCATGTGTGCCCCCCAACCGAGGTCTGAGGCATCTGTCGTGATGGTTTGACTTGGTTGACTTTTGCAGAAGGGCAGTCCTGTGTTTGATTGACAGGCCCGAGCCCACCATAAGAACTCTTGCTTCAGGCATGGGATCATTGGAATTTTTGTTTCTAGGCTGTGCTTGTGCTGAGACCACAAATTCTTTAGGTACCACTGTAGCTTTCTCATATGCAGCCTGGCATGAGGGACCAGTATTATGCAGGATGCCATGAAGCCTAGAACTTGTAGCACTTTTCTTGCAGTTAGATGGCTCTGCTTTGTTAATGCCAAGAAGTAGAGAGGAAGTTGCTCTTTCTTTTCTGTGGTTAGAAATGCCATTTGTTTTGATGTGTCCAATTCTGCACCCAGAAAGGTTATTCTTTGGGATGGAATCAGTCTTGACTTTTTTGTATTGACTGTATATCCCAGGGCTTGTAGCAGGTAGATGACTCTTTGTAAGTCTCCTGTTAGTTTGTTTTTGTTGTCCGCTTGTATCAGACAGTCGTCCAGGTAGGGATAGATTTGAATTCCCTGAAGTCTGCAATGAGCGATTACTGATGCCAGGCATTTTGTGAACACTCTGGGCGCAGTAGATAAGCCAAAGGGCAATGCTGAAAATTGATAATGCTCTGATCCTGCAAGAAATCTGAGGTATCTTCTGCAAATTGGTCTTATGGGGACGTGCAGGTATGCCTCCTTGAGATCTAGAGTTACCAGCCAAGACACCTTGCCCAGCATGGGAAGAAGCTGCTGTAGGGTCAGCATTTTGAATTTTGGAACAATGAGGAATGTGTTTAAAGCGGACAGGTCTAGAATAGGCCTCCATTTGGTTTCCTTTCTTGGTACCAGGAAGAGCCTGGAGTAAAATCCCTTCCCTTGCTCTGAAAATGGTACCTTTTCTACAGCTCTCATTCTTAATAATTGAGATATTTGTTTTAGAGCTTCTGTCCTTTGAGAAGGTGGTAGGTTTGGCATTCCTCTCTTTCCTGGTAGTGTATGGAAATGGAACCTGTAACCTTTGTCTATAGTCTGCAAAATCCATTTTTCTCTTGTAATGCAGTGCCAGTTTTTTGAAAATAATGATAGCTTTCCGCCTAAGGGTGCTTCTAGTTGTTCCCTGGTAGGCGGTGCCACCGCCAAGTCACTGTGATTGAGTTGTTATAGTGGTGGTGGCTGTATCGGTGCCTCGTTGGTTGTTACCCTGCCACTGGCGACCCCTGTAGGCACCCCTGGATTGGTTTCTGCCTCTAGAGCCTATTCCTGCCTCTTTGTGTCTTAGAGGAGTCCGGAAAGGACCAATTCTTGGAGGGCCAGTTCCTGCTAAACCTTGGAGGTTGAACTTGTAAGAAATCTTTGACTGTTTGCACAGATTTTGCTTTCTCTTCCATCTTTTTTAGTACCTGCTGTGGGGGCACCAAATAAATTGACCTTGTCCATAGGTGCATCCAAAAGCTTAGATTTGACATGGTCTGGTAAGGCCTGTTCTTTCAACCATGCATGTCTCCTGATAACTGTGCCAGTCATGGCTGATCTAAAGGAAGCCTCCAGTGCATCATAGCCACATTTTAAAGAATGGTTACTAACTTGCTGTATGTTATGTAACATTTCTTGAATATACTTTTTATCTAAAGATTCTTCAAAGGACAGCTTTTTAGTCAACTGGTCAAGCATAAACTCTTGATATTGAATCATATGAAATTGGCAGTTCAAAGCTCTAGCTGACAAAGTAGCAGAGGTGTAAACTTTTACCCCATCTCTAAGGACCTGGAATCCCTTTCAGAGGGAGGGTTTTAGAAGAAGTAGCTGCTACAGCTTTTGGGCCCTGGGAGATAGTCTCTGGATCTGCAAAAGGAGCCTTATATAAGTGGTGATGAGTGTCCGGGACCCTGTAGTACCTATCGGGCTTAGCAGGAGCCGGAGGTAAAGTATCAGGAGCAGTGCAAGCATCATTAAATGCATCATCAACAACAGATAGAACTGGAGGTATAGCTAAGGGCCTATGCTGTGGCAAGTGAAGAAAGGTCCTAAGCCTTTTTCTAGAGTCTGAGAAATCTTGGCCCTGCCACTGAAATTGTTCCCTCATAGCATGCAAGGTTTCCCCAAAGGAAAATTCCTCAGGAGGAGAGGCTGAAGGGATGGACTCCTCAGCATCAGAGTCTTCGTAAGGAGAATAAGAAGCCTCAGGAGGGTCTGTATGATCTGAGTCATCAGAGGAATCATCTGTGGCTACTGGCTCAGGGGGCTCTGCTCTAGGCCTCTTTTCTGGAGGAGGGAGAGAGGCCCTGTCTGGATGAGGCTGGGATCCACGAATTAAAGAAATGAGATCCTCTGCCAAAGAAAGCATATGGGAGCTGGTGCTGGGCCTGTGAGAGGGGGGCTTGGCAGGCACAGGTTTTGAAGCTTTGGCTGCTTTAGCCCTGGCAAAGGCCTTAATAGACATAGCTGGAGGAGGCCTAGCAGCTCCACGTGCAGGGTTAGAAATATCTAGGGGAATGGTGTCTGATAAATCCTGTGAAATCGCAACAGAAGGTTGGATTTCAGAAGCCGTTTCTACCAGGATGGAAGAGGCCTCGGTAGAAGGCAAGTTATCGGCTGAAGAAAGAACCGCTTGCTCGGTTTCGGCCAAAACCGAGACACTCGTGGTTTGCTTAACCGCGGACCGCGAGTGTCGGTCCTTTTCTTTGCGCTTTTTGGTTATTTGCGTAGTCGGAGGATCCAACGGCATAATGTAGGCAAAATCGGAGCCGAAAATCTGTTCAGCAAAGTCCGAGCGACGTCTAAGCGTCCGTCGGTTAAAAGAAGCACAGGCTAGACAAGCTGCTACGTCGTGGTCTGGGCCTAAACAATGTATGCAATAGGAGTGGAAATCTTTATGAGGTATTTGTTTCCCACAAGATAAACAGTTATTAACTTTCTCTGACATCGGCTGAGGCAAGAAAGAGTCCCCAACGGGGTACTTAGCTTTATAGAAGTCTTCGAAGTAGTATTCGGTAGTAGTAATCTCTGGATCTGACCGACCGGCACTTGCGAACAGCTTCTGCTTCGGGCGCCACGCGGCAAGAAAGACTGAGGAAAATGGCGTCGGCTGATGCCTTTATACCCGAAGAACTGCCGCAATGACGTCGGGTGAAGTGCGACACCAGCCGAAGCCAGACCCAGACTTTGGAATCCGGCCGACCGAAGGGCTGCCTGACGACAGGACAACCCATTTGTAAGGACTGCAGATGCATCCTTGAAGGACATCTAAAATGAACAATCAAACTTTCATAAACATGTATTAAAAATACAAAGGCCTACGCACATATAATATCATGGAAAGCACATCAAGTATATGATATAGCATGGGGAAGAAAACAAAACAAAAGTCTGTCATCCTTAGATGTGGTCCATAACAGCAACTTCTTTAAGTAACATTTAAAAAGCGGCAATGAATATAACATCTAAGATTCTACTGCCAAATCATGCAGCACCTTTACATTTTAAAGGAGGTACAACGTAAACACTTTTGCTGTTTCATTCTTCCTATGTCTTCAAAAAGAGGGTCTAAAAGCCCCTATTTTGCAGTTTGACCAAAATTTATAGTGATAACCTCACTCCAAAGTGAATGTCCTCTGCTTGGTAGCTGCAGGTAACTTCTTGCACAGTCTTAAATGCTAAGCACTGGTTTCCATTAAGAATGGCTTTACAAAGTGTTGTCTTTTGAGTGACTCTCAGTAAGCTGAAGCAGTTAGACAAAACATGCCTGTCTCTTATTTGTCAGTAGTACGCCCCACTGTCTTTTAACAAGGCAGCATTTTCAAAACTTTCCCTACTTTCAAGTCCTTCATTCACTTGTGCCTCTTCCCCCTCAGTTGCTAATATGTGTAATAATGAAGGAGAAAATGATGGTTGGTGACCAAGTAAATAAAAACAAACCAGTTAGGCACTTGATTTAAAAATGCAATCCTTGTTTCAGAAAAAAAATGTTTCAGACAATTCTTTTAAGGTGGCAACGCATGATGCATCGGAGACCATCCAGGTGCAATTAACCATAGGCAAGACTGCTCTGCAATTTGTAGCATGTTACAGGCCACCCTCTCAAACTCAGGAACCTCACATGGCCTTCCTGAAAACATTGGAGGGGATAAATGTATCTCCAAACACCATCATACTAGGTGACTTTAACTACCCTAATATAGACTGGGAACACTACTCAAGCCCGAACACTCTAACCCAAAGATTCCTGGAGTTCATAAACTCAAATGCCATGGAACAACTAGTCACCATCCCCACAAGAGGAGAAAACATACTTGATCTCATCATCACGAACATGGGATCAAAATGTTCAACACCGAAGTATACCCCTCACTGGTGAGATCAGATCATAAACTAATCTCGCTGGAGGTCCTCATCCCGCCCCACCTGAAACAAAAAGACCACAGTGAAAAACTTCTCAAAAGCCGATTTCACACTTCTAAAAACTAGTGTGGTCTCCTTTAAGGCCCCTGAGCCAGTGGTAAACATTACTCAAACCGCTGAATCACTTACAAATGCCTTCTACCAGCACCTACAGGACTGCATGGATCAGGCAATCCCAAACAAAACTAAGACTCTCTGTACCAAAGGCAAGCGTCCAGTCTGGTGGACCCCAGCCATAAACAAGCTCTACAACAAAAGGAGGAAGCTACTACAAGATAGAGCAAAATCCTTGAAAGGTAAGACACCTTTGATCATTATAAGTAAAAACTAAGAGCTCTCATAAAATCATCCAAGGCAAATTTTGAGAGAAAAATGCCAAGGACTCTAAAGAGAATCATAAGACCTTCTTTAGCTATGTTAGAAACCTAGGAGGAAACTCCCAGATATGCTCAGAATTAGTTCAAAATGATGTGAAAATTACTGAACCTACACACATTGCCAACATACTGGCTGACAGGTTCAGTGCAAACTTCTCCTCCCCCAAAGGAGAGATATCTATTCCAGAGGATTGTAGCCCCCAAACATCTCCAACGCCCAGGTGAGAACTGCCCTCACTAAGGCAAAAACACAGCATCCATGGGACGGATGGTGTCCCCGGCTGTGTGCTTCATGAACTCAATGAGGAATTAAACCCACAGTTAGGACAGCTGTTTAATCTTAGCCTCACCTCAGGAAAGGAGTGGCGCGGCGACTGTGGTCCCACTTCATAAGGCGGTGCCTCCACAGACCCTGGAAATTACCGCCCATTAGCTTGACAAGCCTTATCTGCAAAGCCATGGAGAGGATCATAATGGAACTCATAAATAAAGACATAGGGAACTTGCAGACTTTGGATCCAACTCAGTTTGGCTTTGTCAAAGGCAGATCCTGCCTCTTAAACTTGGTTGACTTTTCGAGACAGTCACCAAGGCCATTGATGAGGAAAGGCAGTCCATACAGCCTACCTCGACCTGGCAAAGGCCTTGACACAATACCCCACTCAGGTATCATCGAAAAACTCATCAGCTTGAATGTAAACCCATACATCACAAGATGGGTTGCAAACTGGCTAAGTGACAGAACCCACAGGGTCAGAGTTGCTGGAGCCATGTCAGACTCAAAGCCTGTCACAAGTGGTGTCCCACAGGGCTCAGTCCTGGGTCCACTCTTGTTCGGCATCTACTTTTCTGAAGTACAAGCAAACACAGGAGGGTTATGGCTGACAAAGTTTGCAGATGACTGCAAACTGGCCATAGTCGAAAACACATCTGACACAGATATCCTCCAGAAGGGCCTCACAGAAATGGATAACTGGTGCCAGAGCCATGGCCTGAAGTTAAACGCCAAAATGCATAGTCATACCCTTTACGAATTACAAGGCCACCCCTAGCTACCATATAGGTGGCACTCCACTGAGCACAGAAAAGTCATCAGAGATCTGGGGACCCAGGTTGACAGTAGCCTTTCGTTTGACACTCATGTTGCTAAAGTAGTTAGGAAAACCTTCTATATCACCCACCTGATCATGAAGGGATTCACATCTAGATCAAGGGAGGTCATCGTCCCCTGTACTCATCACTTATTAGACCTATGATTGAGTACAATGCCCGTTCGGAATGTATCTGACCAGACACCTGCTGCAGCTTGAAAGGCCCCAAAAGTTCCTCACCAAAAGGATAAAGGGTCTCAAAAATATGTCTTATGCTGCCCGACTGAAAGAACTCCAGCTCTATTCAGTCTCATACCGCTTGCTCAGAGGTGACCTGTGCCTGACATATAAGGCCATGTCAAACCCAGATTTGATGAATATGCTTCACCTCAAATTATGTAGATCCCTCAGAACCTCAAGGGCGGAGACTTAAACCTTGACACGGTTATAAATAGAACGTGCTGGAGGGACAGATTCATCACCCAGAGACTCCCTATGCTGTGGAACAAAATCCCGGTACATGTGAGGCAGAGCACCTCTCTGGTCTTGTTCAAGAGGAATCTTGACCAATGGATGGGAGATTGCAGATATACCCCAGGGATTACTTCAGCGTCACTGCTTGACAGAGGCACAGCAAAATGATAGGCATAGTTTTTATTCAAACTAAAGGGGTGGCGAAAGCCACATAACTATGGGCTAGGCTTATAAATGCCCTTGGGCAGATAGCCTAGTATGAACCTATGAACCTATAAGACGCCTGCAATATAAATTTGCATAATGCAAAAAAAAACCCTATTCTTAAGTCCTCAAAGCCCACAGCAGTCTAATTGAAAACGTAAAAGACTACTTCTTAACTACTGTACTAGTACTTTATACAAACATGTCTCTCCTCTGTTCAACATAAGATGCATAAACTCTAAGATACAGGAAACTTTACAGCAACAATGTCAGCATAGTAAGCAGACTGCAGTTAAGTTCTCTGTTTCAAACCCACACCAAAAGATGCAAAGCTGTAAAAAACTGTCTATAAAATTATGGTTAGAAACATGACCCCAACAATGCAGTAATTCACAGAAGAGTAACACAAAGAAAAGCCTTCCAAAGAATACAGTTAAGCGGTTGCTTATTACAGATCAAATTAATTCAATTAACTAACACATTAATTTGCATTTCTGAACTATAAAAATGTGAAGTAAGCTAGCTTTCACTAAATGCATGTGCTGCTGAAACCCACAAGATGTTGTTCTCATGACAACCTTCCATAAACAGCCACTGAATTCAGACTACACACACACACACACACACACACACACACACACACACACACACACTCTTACCCTGAGTAGTGCTCTCGGCCTCTTCTGTTCCATCTTCATGTTGCTGCTGCTGTCGCCATTAATCCTGGGCCCGGCTCCGTTTCAGGGCTCGCTGTATCCCCCAGCCTGCTACCGCCATTAATCCCGGCTCCGTGGACTCGCTATATCCACAGCTCTCAACCTTCCATGTCCAAAATGAGGAACACTAGCCCTCATAACGTGGAACAAATGGGCAAAATGTGGAACACATACTAATGGCTTACTAACAACTTCAACTAGGAAGGTCATAGGATGGTTAAAATAAGCCGGTTTTACTTATAAAGAAGATCTTTTAACTAATTAATATGATTCACTTCTATTTACAACGGATTTCACTTAAAAAAATTCCTAACACTGAATGTGTGACAGAGTATTTCAATGTGGAACTTTGAAGAACATGAACTTTTTAAGACCCCAAATGAGATACGTTCCTCGTAATGAAGTACACTTGAGAGGTATGGCAATATGAACAGTATCATCTCACCATTTAGCACAAGCCCAGTCCATCCATCCTCAACCCCTTTTTTCCATTTTGCACATAGGGTCGGGGTGTCACTTCACCAGTGACGTGACAATCATCTCGAGGTAAGGTTTACACCGCTGGATAGCTGGCCGTATCACTGAAGTTCATCTGTACATTTCACTGGCACCTACAAACCAATTTAGAGTATCCAATCCATCTACTGCTATCTTTGGAAAGTGGGAGGAAGCCGGTCAACCCAGAGGGTACCCACACAACCACAGGGAGGACATGAAAATGACCCAGTGGAGAATTGAACCGGAGAATTTCTTGCTACGAGGCGACAACATTTGCAAGCTGCACCACCGCGGCCGCCCCAGCATCAGCTATCCACTTCTTTCAAAATTGCCTTCTGAAATTAACAGTGTGAAATAGAGCTTCATAAGTAGTTGTGCGTGTACTTGGACTGCAGCATTTCATTGTTATGTAAAATCCAGGACACAGCCCAAACATTTTTTCTGACTTTACAGTGACGTTAACTTCAGTCAACAGCAGACAGCAGTGCATCCTGGTATAAATAATTGTTAAGTGCAATCCATTTCACAAAATGCCGGTGAGCTACAGCCTACAGCAAGGAGAATAAAGTTATTAACGTGAACTATATATAGACCTATGATTTACTAGTCTACACCGGACTCTAACATTCCAGTCACCCTGTCCCATATACAAAGTACACCACTGTAAATTAGACAGTCTTTTTGTTGTTATTCAGTACTCACTACCTGATTTGGATGCTTCCGTTTGGAATAATTTTGCAAGAGCCAGTATTTTAAACACGTTTTATTATTATTTAAACGATTTATCAGTTGTACAAAGACTCCTTCAGAACTGTATTGGCCTCAGCCGATATAATTTGATGCCAAGGTAATGGAACCTACATTACATAAAGCTGAGATACACACTTACCCAACACCTTTAACGTGACAGAGGACTGGTCGTCATTAAATGAAGTAAAATGTAATGTGCACCGTGCAAGTACCTCTATCTTCTAAACTAGCATTTGCTATCCTCAGCGAGTGAATTGGCTGCAGAAGACATTCTCTGTGGGTGTATTTGGGACCTTCAGTCTGCTTTCCATTTGTTATTTTCAGTATAATGTTGAGGGACTTCACACTTCCTCGATACCATGTGCAAAGCCCCACACTTTCGTCAGAGTACCGATACCCAGATATCCCCGGCCCCTTTGCTGCTGCCATTAATCCGCTCGCTGACTGTATCCCCACCTCTTCTGTTCCCCATGCTGCATTCCCGCCGTTAACTTAACTGCCAGCCAGCCGGAAATGATGATGCAAGCTCCTTGAGCTCAATTCCGACTGGCTGGTAGCACGTGATGACGTCAGCTCCAACAGCGCGAAAATTTTAAAAAAAGAAAAGAAAAATCAGAAATGAAGGGATGCCACTCGGGAATCGTGGCACCCCTTCATTTGGACCCCAAAACTCGGTAAAAACAGAGTCATTTGGAACAGTTGGGAGGTCTGCTATAGCCATTAGTGAAAACATACTTATTAAATACTTCATAGAAACACAAACATCCTTTCTTTAAAAAGTACATCTAGAAAACTGAAAGAGTAAAGCAAAAGTTTTCACCAAATGAATTAACTTTTAGGGAATCTCAGAGTACATGTTAACACTGTTTATTAGCTGCCCAGTCACAGACATTAGTTCCAGTGTCAGATTTCTACCAGTTCTCACACTACTTTTTCATGTTCCGAACTTCATTCCCAACCCAGACACCAAAACATCCTACTTATCATTAAGATCCAACCTAGCAAGGGGATGAAAGAAATAATAATACACTAAATTACATCTGAAGATGATTATTCCATGTTGGTGTCAGTAGTGAAAGTGGTGGGTGAGAATACCCTTGATTCTACTGGAAAACTACTACTCTCAAACTATAGGTAGGTAAAAAAACTTTCTTACACTGTGAAGGACACCAATGAGGAAGAGAAAAGGTAAACACTACTAAAAACTCCTGATGTCCACCACGGCAGTAAAACTTAATAGTAAAATCAAAACTTTAATAAAAAGAATATAACATAAAATAAGCAGTCCTCAGTTTTCCGATAAGCGCTTTCAGCAAATAAGCCTTCCTCAGATCGTATAAAAAGGACTGTTCAGCTTTTGTATTTATAAGGCATCACAGCCATTCCTCATTTAGTTCTCTGACACGCCCTTGTTGCAAACCAAAAGGAGGCCATCTAGCAGAGAGGTATAATTTCCTTCATTGTAATATTCACAAGGATCCAGTTGACCCTCCCCTACGTCCCATAGTTTCTGGTAGGGGGTGGGTAACTGAACCTATTTCCATGTACGTGGAGAATGAATTAAAGAAGGCCCTGCTGCTAGCAGGAGCTGTATTGAAGGACTCAGGAGATTTTCTGGAAAAACTCTTTTTAGTTACTAAGGACCTCAAGAAATATGAAAATTTGTTACAAGTGACAATGGACATCAAGAGTTTGTTTATGGTGATTCCGAAAGACACCTTTTCATGACCTGATCAAAAGGCATCAATATTTAATAAACATGTGCATACTAGACATTATAGCTGAAGTCTTCAAAGCAACCAAGTAAGCAAAGGCCATAAAAACTGCCACAACACTGTCAAAATAAGCCTCAAACTCCAACTAGTTAAGGGTCACTATTATGCAAAAATATACATTTTCGTCCAACTTGAAATCCCATTATTTTAATCTCTCTGCCTTTTGATACGGTTATGAAAAGGTGTCTTTACAAAAAGACTTTGTTCAAAAAACAGTTGTGATGCTGTCTTTCAATGTTAGAGGATGGCTGAATTCCTTCCTTGCTTGCTTTCAGACATGAGATAAAGCAAATGATAATGATTAAATGATGAGAATTATTAACAGTGTCTCTTTCGGCTTTTCCTGGTTAGGGGTCGCCACAGCGGAACTCCGGTCTGCTAATGATTGGCAGTGGATTTTTACGTGCTGACTTATTAACAGTAGCATACTTAATTCATGAATGATTCATGAAGTCTTTAGAAAGACCTTAATCTTGCGAAAAGTGGTAAGATCCTTCTCAGGACAGAGTCTACAATTCAGACATCACCCAGTGATTTTGCAATCACTCTACAATACCATAGCTCTCTACCTCAATTTCAAATCATCAGGAGCATGCACAATGTCTAGCTCCATATGAGCAGTTCACTCAGTGGTACTCAAATAACTCCCAAGTTTCTACTCCCAGATTTGAGAAAGGGTAGACTACAATGGAAGGGTTTCAAGATAATTAATTTGAAATTACTTCTTTTAAAGATAATTAATGTTAACAGTTAAAATATCCACTTTACTTCTTTACAAATAATCAAAATATTTCTGACCTGAACAAAACTTAAAACTTTCAACATTCCTAGCACAGCAATAAAATTCTCTATTTCTATGATCTCACCTTCCAATTTCAGTCTGGACTCTCATGTTATTAGGACAGGTAGTCAAGACCTTCTTTCAAATTCTTCATCTTCTTAACCAATCACCCATTTTTAGAACTCTTAGGAGTTCACCTTCTCTGCCCATACTCTCCTAGTCTGAACCATCACTGATCTCCAAACTATCCCTTTACACGTTGGATTAAATGGCTGTATTTTACCAAGGAATTTAAAAAAGGGAAAGATTTCTTTGCTTTAATACCATCTCTTCTTCTAACCTTTTTTATGCTTAGGTTTGTTCAGATTCTCTCTTAATTCATTCTGAAATAACATTACCGCTTTAATAATGTTATCCTCCCAGTAACCACACTGGATAATTTTTACTTTTATACATATTTTCTGTTTTATATTCTTCTATTACAAGGCATGTTTTTAATGTTCTAGTCTCAACATAAATCACATTTCAGGAGATTATCCTCATTCATTTTGTTTGAAATTGCATTTTAGAGGGTATGTGCTTGAACAACCACATTCTACTAAGAATGTTCTGTTGGCCCCTGGCAGTATTTCACTTTCCAACATTCTTTCGACTCTAACAGAAGGCAAGAAAATAAAAGTTTAACTATACTGCTTGTATCCTCAATCGTAACATGGCTTCATCTTTATGGGCATACTCAAAACACATGCTTATTCAAAAGCTCCTTTTTAACTTCAAATAAGTAGCTTATTTAATAATGAAAAAACACATTAGCCTAGCTTTAGTGTGACATTCACTACTGCAGAAGTATGACAAGGGCCTGCAATGTATCCTTAAAAAGACTAAGGAAAGTCTTCATCCTAGTTCGACTAAAATAAATAAATAAATCAAACAATGTCTGGCCTGAGTGCAAAATAATTCCTACTTCCTTGTAAAGACCATATCTGCTTTAGGTGTAGTAAGAAAATAAAGCTTCCACTCTGTCTTGCCCTACTGATTTTTTTTGTTATTTTTGAAGTGTCCTTTTTGTCTTTTAGTAGCACATATGAGTGTGATGCATCTATACACTGAATCCCTAATTCTCTTTTACTCCTGTGACACTGATTTTAATTTTTACCCCACCATTCAATTTTAATAGCAAAACAGTCTCTTAGCATTGCTCTTACTTTTTTTAACTGAGAAAATCTACTTCCAAATCGCAGGATACAGAGAAAAAATTCTCCACCGTAGTTGTCTTGCGAGAGAGCAGCTTGAATACCTGCAGAGGTGAAGGCGAAAGTAATGTTGTCTGTTGTGTTTCCTTTACAAGTTGGCCCAAAAATGTCAACATTTCAGTACCCTTTTAAGGGTGCTACAGATGTTTCTGAATTTATTTATTTAGTCATTTTTGCCTGTCCTCCACTGCAAACCATTGTGTGTATTTGATCTGGCAGAACCAAATTCACCTCCCCAGCTTTTACGCTGTGTGTTTTCTCCAGGTGGTGCCAGAAATGCAGTGGATGTACTGCCTCCCTCCTCTCCGGATGTGTGATGTGATACTGACCACTCACTTCCACCCAATTTCATTCTGTTTTCATCTTCTAGGCCATAAGTCAACACTAGGTCATCTATGTCACAATCACAGTCTTACATGTCTGTGCCACATAGCTGACAATGCTTTCTCAGCTTATTACTGGCTACATGCACTGCTCTGACTAGAAGTCAGGATCAAATAATTCACCAGAATACAACAATGCAAAATCTGAATGGAAAGCCCACAAGGAAGACTTAAGTTAAGTTAGTATAGCAGTAACAGATACTGGATGTTGAATATAGAATTATCCATGCCTATATATAAACCCAATATTTCTTCGACTAAAGAAACGCGCCACCATCCCATAACATATCCTGCCATAATGCATTAAATTTGTGGCAATAACTATCATTGTCAACTCCATTTGTACAGCTGATACTTTTCTATCTCAAACCAATTACCAGTCCAGCTCAGTTTTGAAGATGGTTACAGCCATACTTCTCAAATTTTTGTTCAAGACTTCTGGACAAAGCCAAAAAGAAAAGAGGAACAAGAACCGCAAATCAGAAACCATGTTTAAATACT
Source organism: Protopterus annectens (assembly GCF_019279795.1). Classification (NCBI taxonomy): domain Eukaryota; kingdom Metazoa; phylum Chordata; order Ceratodontiformes; family Protopteridae; genus Protopterus; species Protopterus annectens. The sequence goes on along the minus strand of NC_056731.1, from coordinate 910,846,553 downwards.
TCAATTCTCACCTAGAGTTAAAAAAAAAGAAGTTATGTACTCACTATAACGTTCCATCTGAGTAGGTAACTTCATTTGTCAGCAACCTGTGGGTATCGGATCAGTCCTGGATCCGAGCCCGGCAGCTTTCCAAGCTAGAGATCAGAACTCCAAGCTCCTCCCCCTTACCCATAATACCCTGCTACCTCCCTCCAGTCCTCAGATTGAGTTTGCCCAATTACCAGACAACACCAAGATAAACAATACCTGAACATCCTAACCTGATGCATACCAGGACTGAATCATTCTATCATTCACGTAACGAAAGCCAGGTTAGGGGGAAGGAGGGGGGTTCAGTTGCTGACAAATGAAGTTACCTACTCAGATGGAATGTTATGGTGAGTACATAAAGTACAGTTTTGTACCTACCATAAATGTAGATGTTCGAGTGTATACCCTGCTGCAGTCATCACACTTGGGTTATCCTGTCGTCAGGTGGTCCCACAGTCGGCCTGAATTCCAAAGTCTTGGTCCAGCGTTGGTTGCTGTCACTTCTTCCCTGACATCAGTGCGCCAGGGGTATACAAGAGGCATCCAACACCATTTTCTTCAGTTTTTCTTGCCCCAGATGTCAGGTGCACCCCCCCCCCCAAAAGATGGTCAGTAGATAGTACCAATAATAAAAGCTTAGCACAAACAAAACATCCCTCCAGCTATAAGCAAATACACCACAAAGGTTGCATCAGATTTTAAGGTATTGAAAGGCTTTAGTTGCGTCAGAGGGGATGGAGGGAGGGTAACCTGGACTGCAGCAGGGTATACACTTGAACATCTACATTTATGGTAGGTACAAAACTGTACTATGTTCATCGTGTTACCCTGCTGCAGTCATCACACTTGGGTAGAATCCCAAAGCTAAGGATGGGAGGTGGAGTCAAATAGGGTTAGAGGAGGCTAGAAGGCCCTGCAAAACCGAAGTGGCGATGCCAGCTCTAGTCTTAGAGTAAAGTGATAGTGTTTGGTGAAGGTGTGTACTGAACTCCAAGTTGCAGCTTCCAGAATATCCTTGGTTGGCACCCCCGAGGAAGGCTGTAGATGTAGCTGCTGCCCTGGTGGAGTGGGGCCTTATGCTAGCAGGAACTGGTTTTCCATGATGGGTGTAGCAAAAACGTATGCAATGTCCTATCCATTTGGAAAAGGTCTGTTTTGAGATGGCCTTTCCTTGTGATGTTGTAGCATAGGATACAAAAAGTTGGTCAGATTTTCTGAAAGCCTTGGTATTCTCCTAGTAGTAACGTAGTTGCTCGTGAATGTCCAAGGAATGCAGGAGTTTTTCTCCTTTGTTCTGTGAATTTAGAAAGAAGGTGGGTAAGTGGATGGTTTGATTTAGAGCCACACTGGTTACCACCTTTGGCATAAAGGAGGGGTTAGTTCATAGAGAAACTTTGTCTTGATGAAAAATGAGGAAAGGCTCTACTGCCATTAGTGCCTGTAGCTCTGAAACTCTTCTGGCTGAAGTAATTTGCTAGCAGCAGGGCAGTCTTCCATGATATAAACTTTAAGTCAGCCGAGAAAGCTGGCTCAAAAGGTGGCAGCGCAAGTTTTTCCAGAACGAAATTTAGGTCCCAAGTTGGTGTTGGCGCTCTCCTGGGAGGCCTAATGTTTTTTGCCCCTCTGAGATACTGCCTTAGAAGTGGATGTGAAAATAAGGGAGGATCCGTATTGCAGTGAGCTGAAATAGCTGAGGTGTGGATTTTAATAGATGAAAAAGAAAGTCCTTTGTGTAACATCTCAGGTAAATATTGTAGAATCTGAGGCATGTCCGGCTGAAGGGTATTTTGGCCTTTAGCTTGGTTCCAGGCGCAAAATCTTTTCCATTTGTCTGAGTAGGCTTTCCTGGTGCTGGGCCTCCTGGCCTCCAGAATGACATCTATAACAGCTTGTGAAAGAGTGGCTGGCTGGTTGCTTAGGTGATGTGCCATGCAGCCAAATTTAAGGTTTTGAGCTGGCTGTGTAGAATCTGACTGCCTTGCTGTGTGAGTAGATGAGGCATTTCTGGTAAAATCCATGGTGGGCCCTGGGCCATGTTCCTTAGTAGTGGGTACCAGTGCTAGCGTGGCCGGTCCGGGGCAATGAGTATCATTCGAGGTCTCTCCATCCTGACTTTCAGCAGCACCTTTGTGAGAAGGGGCAATGGAGGAAAGGCATATGCTGTCAGCATTTTCCAACTGAATGAGAGTGCGTCCAGTTTCCAAGCTTGATGGTGAAATGTCCTTGTGCAAAATTTTGAAAGCTGATAGTTTTGGGGGTTGGCAAACAGGTCTGTCTGGGCGCACCCATTTTTGAGTTATTGCATATACTTGTGGATCCAGTTTCCACTCGTGGGGATCCATGATGTTTCTGCTTAGGTCGTCTGCCAATGTGTTCTTTTTTCCTGGCAGGAATTGAGCTTGTAATTGAACTTGGTAAGCCAGTGCTGTGTTCCACAAGGTCATTGCTTGCCTGCATAGAGGGTAGGAGTGTGTACCCCCTTGTTTGTTTATGGACCACATTACTGTGGTGTTGTCTGTCCTTATTATAAGCTGTCCTGGATGTAAGAGGTCCTTGAAGGCTGTCAGAGTATTCTGTACAGCTAGCATTTCTTTTTGACTGATGTGCATATTCCTTTGATCTGCAGTCCATATGCCTTGAACGCACCGTCCTGCCATGTGTGTCCCCCACGCATAGTCTGATGCATCTGTTGTCATAGTTTGCCTGGCTGGGGGTAAGGTGAAAGGCTGACCCTTGTTGACGTGACATGCCTGTGACCACCATAGAAACTCCTGTTAGAGGCAGGGAATGAGAGGTATCATTGTTTCCAAGCTGTGGCTGTGTTGAGTCCATACGCTTTTCAGGTACCATTGTAATTTCCTCACATGCAGTTTTGCAAATGGTATTAGTAGTATGCAAGATGCCATGAAGCCCAAGGCCTGCAGAATTTTTCTTGCAGGGAGTTGGGTCTTTGTAGCCATTATTTTGAAGTATTGAGTTAGTTGTAGTTGTTTGCCTGGCGTCAGATAAGCCATCTGGGCCATTGTATTCAAGCTGGCACCCAGGAATGTCATATTTTGTGAGGGCACTAGTTTTGATTTCTTTTCGTTTACTGTGTACCCTAGGCAACTTAGGTGTTTTACAAAAGTCAGATGTTGTAAGAGAATGTCTTGCTTTCTGCTTGGATGAGGCAGTTGTCCAGGTAGGGGTATATTTGAATTCCTCTTTGTCTGCAGTATGCAATTACTGGTGGCAGGCATTTTGTGAAGACCCTGGGTGCAGTAGATAAGCCAAAGGGCAGTGCAGAGAATTGGTAATGGGTTGAACCTGCAATGAAACGGAGGTATCTTCTGCAATTTTGTCCGATAGGGACATGTAGGTATGCCTCCTTGAGGTCCACCGTTACTAGCCAAGCTTTCTTGCCCAACATGGGAAGAAGCTGCTTTAGTGTTAGCATCTTGAATTTGGGTACTTGCAAGAAGGTGTTTAGATAGAATTGAAAGGCCCAGAATGAGTCTCCAAGCATTGTCCTTTCTGAGGACTAGAAAGAGCCTTGAGTAAAATCCTTGGCCTTGCTCCTGTGTAGGTACCAGTTGAATGGCTCTCATGTCCATGAGAGCTGTAATTTGTTTTTGTGCCTCTGCCCATTGATTTTGTGGCAAGTTTGGCATTCCTTTTATCCTTGGCAAGGTGTGCAAATGGAATCTGTATCCTTGTGAGATACTGTCTAGGACCCATTTGTCCTTTGTGACTATGCGCCAGTTGTCTATAAAAAAATGCTAATTTTCCTCCTAAGGGAGCTGCCAAGAGATTTTTGCTTGGCAGTTTGAGGTTGAAGTCATTGTGTTTGTCTTCTAGTAGTTTGGGACCTGTCTTCTCCTCCCTTCTGTGTTGCAGTGCCCCATTGGTGAGGTTTGTAAGGTATTTGTGCTTGCCCTCGGCCCCTTGGGCGTCTGTATTTACCCCTCTGTGGTCTGTCAGAAGCTGGAAAGGACCAATTTTTTGCTGGCCAATTTCTGCTGAATCGTGGGGGTTGTACCTGTAAGAAATCTTTGACCGTCGGCATAGATTTTGCCTTATCCTCCATTTTCTTTAAAACCTCTTCTGCTTTAACCCCAAATAAGACATCCTGCTGTAAGGGTGCATCTAGTAACTTTGCTTTAACATGATCAGGCAGAGTTTGTTCCTTTAACCAAGCATGCCTACATATAACAGACCCAGTAGCAGCTGCTCTACAGGAAGCTTTCAAAGAATCAAATCCACATTGTAAAGTATGTTTGCCCACCTGTTCAGCTGCATGCAACAGATCCTGCATTTCTTTGAATTCAGACTGTTGAGGGTGCGTGCTCATCTTTTGTTTTATTTGAGACATTCGGAATTGCTGGTGTTTCAGCATGTGAAATTGACAATTTAGTGCTCTCATAGCTAGAGTAGCTGAGGTGTAAACCTTCCTCCCCCACCTATTTAGTGCTCTGGAGTCCCTTTCAGAGGGTACAGGATTTTTAGCCATAGAAGCCTTAGCCACTTTGGGACCCTGGGAGATTGTCTCTGGGTCAGCAACATGGCTTTTGTAAAGGAATTTGTGAGAGTCAGGCACTCTATAATATCTATCTGGTTTGGCTGGAGCAGGAGGCAGAGAATCTGGATTTAGACTAGATTCTAAGTAAACATCATCCACAATGTCTAAAACTGGAGGGATAGCAAGTGGTCTGTGCTGGGGGAGGAAAGGAAACTCTGAGCCTTTTCTTTGAGTCGGAGTAGTCCTGACCTTCCCAGTGGAAATGTTCCCTCATGGTATGTAAGGTTTCCCCAAAGGAATAGTCTTCAGGGGGAGAAGCTGAGGGAATGGAATCTTCAACATCAGAATCTTCATAATGGGGAAAGGAGTAATCCTGTTCCTCAAAGGAGCCTGAGGAAATAGACACTTAATCAGAAGAGGCATAATCCTCCTCTTGTCTAGGCCTTTTGTCTGGGGGGGTTGGGAACCCCTGATTAAAGAAATCAAATCTTCAGCCATTTTAAGCATCTGTTTATTAGGCATGGGGCCTTGAACTGGAGACTGATGTGCAGTCTTTTTTGGTTTTAGAGGAGTCTTAAGCTTGGCATAAGATTTTATGGTGAGAGTAGTCAGTCTGAAGACACATTCTGTAACCTAAGGTGTTTCCGCAGCACCGGCTTCTCCTTCTGCAATGCTGTCGGTAGGGCCTAAAGAAAATGGCTGTCGGCCTAGAACTCTCTGCATGAGAATCCAAAGCGGTCTGGGGTTCCAATTCTGCGGTCGTCAGGGGCTGCATAGACGCCTCACTGAAAACCGGAGAACTGGCGACCGGCCCAGCCGAGGCCTCGGAGTCTGGCTTGGATCTAGGTTGCCTGTCTATCTTTGCGTTTTTTATGCACGCCGGTAGTCGGTTGCTCCAATGGCATAGTGTAATTAAATTTCCTACCGTAGTGTCGTGCGAAATCAAAGCATCGCTTTATCGTTCGCTTATTGAACTGAGCACAAAACCGACAACCAGTGACGTCGTGGTCTGGGCCTAGGCAAGGTATACAATAAGAATGAAAGTCCTTATGAGGTATTTGCTTCCCGCAAGAAATGCAATTGTTAACTTTTTCTGACATCGGACTGAGGCAAGAAAAGGTTCCCCAACGGGGTACTAAGCTTTGAAGACTTTGGACCGAAATTCGATTTGAAAATCTCAGGTGTCGGCCGACCGGCACTTGCGAACTCCTTCTGCTCCGGGCACTGCGCGGCAAGAAAGACTGAAGAAAATGGCGTCGGATGCCTCTTATATACCCCTGGCGCACTGACGCCAGGGAAGAAGCGACAGCAACCGACACTGAACCAAGCCTTTAGAATTCAGGCCGACTGCGGGAACCGCCTGACGACAGGATAACCCAAGTGTGATGACTGCAGCAGGGTAACACGATGAACATCTTCTTTATCTGAAATAGTTAACTTGATCAGCAACCTGTGGGACAGAGTCCCCAGCTACCAAAAAACTTGGGAGGTCCTCAAGGAAGAATATTCCGGAGCACTGCACAGCCAAAGGCCGCCCTCCCTCTGGATATCAGATTTAATTTATAATGCGAAATAAAGGTATGAGAAGCCCAATTAGCCGCAGAACAGATGTCATCCAAGGGAACTCTTGACCAAAACGCAGCAGAGGTAGCCACAGAACGGGTAGAATGAGCATGAACCCCCAAGGGCTCCGGCCGACCAGAAATTTTGTATGTAAGCAAAATGCAGTGAGATATCCATCTGGCTAGAGTCACCTTCGTTACTGGTTTACCCAAGGATGGCTTAGCAAAGGAAACAAAGAGGTGCTCCGACTTGCGAGAGGCAGCTGTTCTGCGCAAGTAAAAGCGCAATTGTCTATGCACATCTAATGAATGCAGTCTGTACTCCCCCTTGTTCTGATAGTTAGGGAAGAAAACAGGCAGATATATGGATTGGTTGATGTTAGCCTCGGAAGCCACTTTAGGTAAGAAGGAAGGATTAGTCCTGAGAGATACTCTGTCCTTATGGAAGACAAGATACGGGGGTTTAGTACAAAGGGTCTGAAGCTCAGATACCCTTCTAGCTGAGGTAATAGCAATTAAGAAGGCAGTTTTCCAAGACAAGAACTTTAAGTCAACAGAAGCTGCGGGCTCAAATGGTGGACCAGTTAGAGCCTGAAGGACTAAGGTTAGGTCCCATGGAGGAACCGCATTCTTGACAGGAGGTCTTAAAAGAAAGGTGCCCTTTAAGAAAGTCTTACAGATCTCAGTGGAAGCTAAAGGAACAAGATTGTCCCCGATGTGGAAGTGGGAAATGGCCGCCATTTGAACCTTCACAGAAGAACAACTGGCCCCTTGATGGAAAATGTGAGATAGAAATTCAAGTACTGCTGGAATGGGAGCCGTAAAAGGGTCCAAATTCCTTCGCCAGGCCCAGATGGAAAAAGGTTTCCATTTACTGTTGTAGACCTTCTCGGCAGAAGGCTTATGCGCCGCCACCAGGATGGATTTAACTGCGGACGAGATACCAGGAGTCCTAGCCACTAACAGAACTGGATCAACCAAGCAGAGAGGCTTGAGGTCATCCAGATTCGGAGTTTTCTATCCTGAAGGATGAGAGATCAGATCCGGGATGAAATCCAAGATGCAAAGAGGAGCTATGAGATGAGACCATAGGTACGGGAACCAGGCTTGACGAGGCCAGAATGGGGCTATGAGGATAACCTTGCTCCCCAACCGACGAGCTTTCTGTAAGAATTTTGTCATTAACAGAGAGGAGGATAAGCATAAAGACCACCGGATGGCCAAGCATGGACTAGAGCGTCTCTGGGGCTCTCCCCCAGCGGGGGAATTCGAGCAAAAAACTCGCTGCACTTTGCGTTTGAAGGTGATGCGAAGAGATTGCAGCAATGTTGACCCCATTTGAGGAAGATCTGTTTTGCTACTAAGGGGTTCAGAGACCACTTGTAAAGCAAGAGGATAGTTCGACTCAGCTTGTCCGCTAAAATGTTGGACCGACCCGGAATGTGAGCTGCTAGCAGAAAACGGTTGGTGGATATCGCCCACTCCCAATCTCTCATGGCCTCTCGGCAAAGAAGGCAAGACCTAGTCCCTCAGTTTGTTAATGTACCAGACCACTGACATGTCTGTCTGAATTGCAATAGTCCCCGGAGGAAGAAGGGCATGGAGAGCTTGCAACGCCAGAAGCACTGCCCTCATCTCCAGAACAATGATATGCAAAACGGTTGAGTCCACGTGCCTTGGACAGTTCTGCCCATGCAATGCCCCCCCACCCCAGGCGAGAAGCATCCGTGGTTACTGTGGCTTGGGGTTGAGGCATCAAAAACGGCCGCCCTTCCCGAAGCTCTCGGGAATGGAGCCACCAAAGTAGAGAGTCCCTGCAAACTTTACTGAGGGGAATCAGGGAGTTCAATGGATGTCGAAGGATGGACCACTGGACCTGTAAGGTCCTTTGAAGAACCCTCATGTTCAAGCGGGCTAAGGGTGAAAGGTTGATAGCTGCTGCCATGGACCCTAGGGCTCTCCGGACTAATTCCACTGGTGGGGCCGGAGATTGTAGAAGTGCTAAGTCGTGGAGAGTCAAGTTGCGGAGTCTGTCTGATGTCAAGAAGGCCTTGGACTGAAGTATGTCTATTCTGGCCCCTATGAAGTCCAGGACCTGAACAGGTTGAAGGGACGATTTTTTGTAATTTATAGTGATCCCTAACTGGTCGGCCAAGAGCAGGACGCAATCTCGGGCTGAACATAGTAGATGCCTGGAGGGAGCGGCAAGGAGCCAGTCGTCCAGGTAAGGAAAGACCTGTATTCCCTGAAGCCTCAGGTGGGCTGCTACAACTGCCATGACCTTGGTGAACACCCTGGGGGCTGTGGTGAGGCCAAAAGGGAGGACCCTGAACGGATAATGACTGGCCCCCAACCAAAAGCGGAGAAACCTCCTGGATCGCCTGTCCATGAGAATGTGGTAGTACGCATCCTTGAGGTCTATGGAGCACATCCAGTCGTTCGCCTGCAGAAGGGGGAGAATAGACTGAAGAGTGACCATCCGGAATTTCTCTTTGGCAATGAACAGGTTCAATGTAGACAGGTCGAGAACTGGTCTTAAGTCCACCATCTTTTTTGGCACCAAAAAGAACCTGGAGTAATTGCCCGACCCAGACTGGCCTGGGGGGGATGTGCTGGATGGCTCTATTAGCAGCTTCTTTATTTCTAAAGCCGCCGCCTCCCTCTGACTGCATGGAACATCTGGGAGGCGCCTCAACTGAGGGGGAAGATTTATGAAGGGGATAGAGTAACCTCTGGACATTATTCGGAGCACCCAGCGATCTGTCATGATGGACTCCCTATGTGCTAGGTGTTCCGAGGAAATGCCCCCCCGACTGCCTTCAGACAGGAGCAGTCAGGCAACCCCTCAGAGTTGCTGCGCGGGTCGGTCGGAAAAAGGCTCCCTCGACCCAAAATTCTTCGGCCGCCCCGGTGCCCACCTTGTCCTCCCCTGCCTCTTAAGGCCGAAGGGTTCGGAGCATAACGGGACTGCTGAGATTTCCGGGAACCACATCTTTTGTCCTCTCTGGTTCCTGGAAAAGGACCTTTGAGGGGCCGAGAAGCAGCTTCCGATGGCAGACAGCGTCTTCCCGTCTTTCTCGCTCTGGAGCAGAGTATTGCGGACGGTCTTGCCAAACAGCATAGAACCGTCAAAGGGAGCATTTGCGAAGGATACCTTGAAAGGTTCCGCAAAGTAGGAGCTAGGCGTGACACCGCAAGGCGATGCCTTCTCCACTGGCTCTAGCTGCCCCCTCCGTGGCATGGGAGAGAAGCTGCATAGATGTGTTGGGTATCGATTTTAGAGTGGCCATGCGAGCCGACAAAGTTAGTTTGTCCTCAGCTGACATGGACTGCGGGGGAGACCCAGCGTACTCTTTTACTAGATCACGCTGAACCCTAATCACATGTGCCAAGTAATTCAGCGCGCTTACGGAAAAGGTGGCTGAAGCAAACATCCACTTTCCGATGCAATCAATCGTCCGAGACTCCTTGTCAGGAGGATGGACCGAGGAACTATCCTGTACCAGTTCCTTTTTGGTGGCAGCCGCCACCACCATGGCATCTACCGGAGAACCTTTACTCCACCCTGTCTTGTCTGTCGGGGGACTAAGGATCTTATCTGGTCTCCTGGGGATTGGCTCTAGAGTGTCAGACTCCTTCCACGCCCTGGTAGCAATTAGGAATACCAGGGGTCGGCCAGAGGGGACAGCCAAGAGGTAGACGGGCCTACGTCAAACACCTCCAGAAACACTGACTTATCTGAGGAAGGTTTCTGGGCTGACCACCCCCCCCCCCTAATGCGCAGCATCTCCATAATGTCTCCAAAGGAGACATTCTCGAGGGGTGACCTGGGTGACCTTCCCCTTCCTCCAAGTCAGTGTCTTCCGTGAGGGACTCGGGGGAGTCCAAGTGCCTCCTCTTACACTTTCGTTTGTGAGGGACCTCCTCGGCAGGACTGTCCGAGGAGGGCTCACCAACGGGGTCATGCTCCTCTACAGGAACTAGCTGGGGGCGTAGATGCAGGCTGTCCCTCGGGTCGGATGATGGAAGACAGGCCCATCTGCGAGCGGGTGGATCCGTAGCACGAGTCTGGGACCTCGAATCCCTCAAGAGGACCCTCTCCACCACGTCGAAAGCCGAAAGTGAACCACTCTCCCTGGGATCCGAGAGCAGCCCCCTCGGATCAGACGTGTGGATTGGCGCCGAAGCGATCGGACCCGAAAGGGAAGTGTGCTCCGACTGTATCGGAGCCAAAGACACTCACCCCTCCGGATCCGAGGCTCAGCTCACGGCCCCGAGAGCTATGATCCAAAAAGGGACCCGATAAACTCGAAGATGAGGCCGGGGTCGAAATAGCGATTACTGTCGGTGCCGACTCCGTGGCTCCGTGGCTACTCGGATCCAATGGCTCTGAAAGCAGATAATGGATCAGAGAAGGAGCAATGGGGGCAAAGAAGGGGGCTGAGCTCCACCCCCCGGAGGGGGGAGGAGGCAAGAGCACTCCCATCTGCATCTGGGCCTGAAGGAAGCGACGCATCATCTGGTCCATGTCCGCGTCAGAAAGGCTTCTTGTAGACCTAGAAGAGGCCGCCGAGGCTGGCCGGGAAGGCCGCCTCGACGACCTCGAAGGTGGCCGGGGCTCCTCCGGAGAGAAACGTGGAGAACGGAGCCTTGAGGGGGAAGACCCGGGAAACTTCAAGGAAGAATAGAGTTGCTTAGCCAGCGGGGCTGAGTCGGCCCACTGCCTGTGGCTCCTATGCCTCTCCCTGTCTTTGTCTCTCTCTTTCTCCCTCTCTCTATCTCTCTTCTCTTTCTTTCTAGGGCCCCTCTCTCCCTGGGACACAGTGGGAGGTTGAGTCTCAACCAGGGGAGCAGGAAAGTACAGTTTTGTACCTACCATAAATGTAGATGTCCGATAGGAATGCATCTGCAGTCCTTACAAATGGGTTGTCCTGTCGTCAGGCAGCCCTTCGGTCGGCCGGATTCCAAAGTCTGGGTCTGGCCTCGGCTGGTGTCGCACTCCACCCGACGTCATAGCTGCAGTTCTTCGGGTATAAAGGCATCAGCCGACGCCATTTTCCTCAGTGTTTCTTGCCCCAGATGCCAGGCGCCCTCTTGGATTGCTAAATTTGGATAAATGCCAATGGTTCCAAATAAAAGAGAGCAAATACAAACAATAAGCATGTATGTACATATATACAAACAAATACACCATAATAGATTCCCCCAGCTAGCTATAAGGTGGGAAAATACCCTAGGAGTACCACAGAGGGGAAGGCGGGTGGGTAATCCTGACTGCAGATGCATTCCTATCGGACATCTACATTTATGGTAGGTACAAAACTGTACTATGTCCTTCAAGGATGCATCTGCAGTCCTTACAAATGGGTAGAATACCATAGCCAAACTGGGGGAGGAGGCAAAAATAAGTTATGGTGTAGTTAGGATCCCTTGCAAAACAGCAGTGGCAAAACCTGCCCGGGATCTAGAGTATAAAGGCAAATTATAATGCTTGGCAAATGTATGCACGGAGCTCCAAGTAGCAGCCTCTAAAATGTCCTTGGTAGCCACTCCTCGTAGGAAAGCTGTGGTAGTGGCTGTAGCCCTTGTAGAGTGAGGCCTGATGTTTTCTGGAATTTTCTTTCCATGGTAGGAGTAACAAAATCTAATGCAATTTCCTATCCACTTTGAGATTGTCTGTTTTGAAATTGCTTTTCCTTCCATCCCTGTTGCATATGCTACAAGAAGCTGGTCAGTTTCTATTGCCTTTGGTTCTGTCCAGATAGTAGCGTAATTGTCTATGTACATCCAAGGTATGCAAGAGTCTTTCTCCCCTGTTCTGTGGGTTGGGGAAGAATGTAGGTAGGTGGATAGCCTGATTTAAGGATACTCTGGAGACCACCTTAGGCATGAAAGTAGGATTTGTTCTCATGGACACTCTGTCTTGATGAAAGATCAGGAAGGGTTGTACTGCCATTAATGCCTGTAGCTCAGATACCCTTCTTGCTGAAGTGATTGCTAGCAGGAAAGCAGTTTTCCATGATAAATATTGTAATTCTGCTGTTGCTGCTGGTTCGAAAGGAGGAAGTGTCAATTTTTCTAGCACAAAGTTCAAGTCCCATGCTGGCAATGGTGGCTTCCTAGGAGGTTTTACATTTTTAATTCCTCTCAAAAACTGCCTGAGTAGAGGATGTGAGAAGACTGGAGGATCCAAGTCGTATTCTGCTGAATTAGCTGATGCATGAATCTTAATGGAAGAGTAGGACAGGCCTTTGTGGAAGAGCTCTGCCAAGTATTCCAGGATGTTGGCTATGTTTACCAGTGACACATCTTCTCCTTTTGCAGTACTCCAAATGAGATATCTTTTCCATTTTGCTGAATAAGTTTTCCTTGTTGAGGGTCTGCGAGCCTCCAGGATAATGTCTTTAACCCTTTGGGATAAACTTGGGTTAATTGGCCTTATGCAATGTTCCAGGAAGTCAGCTGTAGCGTTTTCAGGTTTGGATGCAGGATGTTGTAGTTGTTTTGTGTTAACAGCAGGGGAACCAGTGGTAGGGGCCATATTTGTTCCCGAGACATGCTCCTCAGTAATGGGTACCAATGTTGCCTTGGCCAGTCTGGAGCTATCAGAATGATCCTTGGACGGTCCTCTTTTATCTTCAAAAGCACCCTGTGCATCAAAGGAAGTGGTGGGAATGCATATGCTGTCAGGTTTTTCCAACTGAAAGATAGGGAGTCCACCCTCCAAGCAAGTGGGTGGTACGTCCTTGTGCAGAATTTCTTTAGCTGGTGATTGCGTGGGGATGCAAATAAGTCTATTTCTGGGAGTCCCCATTTTCTTGTAATGGTTTTGAAGATGTCCGGATGCAGCATCCATTCGTGGGCATCCGTGGTAGTCCTGCTTAATATGTCTGCTAGAATGTTTTCTTTTCCTGGTACAAAAATTGCTTGTAACTGAATGTTGTAGCTCAGGGCCACATTCCAGAGGTCCAGGGCCATCCGGCATAGAGGGTACAAATGTGTGCCTCCCTGTTTGTTGATGTACCACATAACTGTGGTGTTGTCAGTCCTTATCAATTGACCCTGTTGGAGAAAAGGCCTGAATGTCTGAATTGCCAGTTTTACTGCCAGCATTTCCTTTAGATTTATGTGTAGGTGCAGCTGGTCTGGAGTCCATAAACCCTGTATGCACTTGCCCAGCATGTGGGCCCCCCAACCGAGGTCTGAGGCGTCCGTCGTGATGGTTTGGCTTGGTTGAGTGGTGTGGAAGGGCAATCCTGTGTTTGATTGACAGGCCTGAGCCCACCATAGGAATTCTTGCTTCAGGCATGGAATTATTGGAATTTGAGTTTCTAGGCTGTGCTTGTGTTGAGACCATAAATTCCTTAGGTACCACTGTAACTTTCTCATATGCAGTCTGGCATGTGGAACCAATATTATGCAGGATGCCATGAAGCCCAAGGCCTGCAGGACTTTTCTTGCTGTTAGATGGTTCTGCTTTGTCAATGCCAAGTAGTAGAGAGGTAGTTGCTCCTGTTTTTCTACTGTTAGGAATGCCATTTGTTTTGATGTGTCCAGCTCTGCACCCAAAAAGGTTATCCTTTGGGATGGTATCAGCCTTGACTTTTTTATATTGACTGTATATCCCAGTGCTTGCAGTAGGTAAATGACCCTTTTCAAGTCTGCTGCTAGCTTGTTTTTGTTGTCCGCTTGTATCAGGCAGTCGTCCAGGTATGGGTATATTTGGATTCCCTGAAGCCAGGCATTTCGTGAACACTCTGGGCGCAGTAGATAAGCCAAAAGGCAATGCTGAGAATTGATAATGCTCTGATCCTGCAAGAAATCTGAGGTATCTTCTGCAAATTGGTCGAATGGGGACGTGCAGGTATGCCTCCTTGAGATCTAGAGTTACCAGCCAAGACTCCTTGCCCAGCATGGGAAGAAGCTGCTGTAGAGTCAGCATTTTGAATTTTGGAACAATGAGGAATGTGTTTAAAGCGGACAGGTCGAGAATAGGTCTCCATTTGCTCTCTTTTCTTGGTACCAAGAAGAGTCTGGAGTAAAATCCCTTTCCTTGCTCCATAGATGGTACCTTTTCCACAGCTCTCATCTTTAATAATTGAGATATTTGCTTTAGAGCTTCTGCCTTTTGGTTTGGAGGTAGGTTTGGCATTCCTCTCTTCCCTGGTAGAGTATGGAAGTGAAACCTGTAACCTTGGTGTATTGTCTGCAAAATCCACTTGTCTCTTGTGATGTAATGCCAATTTGTTGAACATAAGGCTAGCTTTCCGCCTAAGGGTGCATCTACTTGTTCCCTGGTAGGCGGCGCCAGAGCCAAGTCACTGTGACTGTCCTGTGGTTGCGGAGGTGGCTGTGTCTGTGGTTGTACCTCGCTGGTTGTTACCCTGCCACTGGCGACCCCTGTAGGCACCCCTGGATTGGTTTCTGCCTCTTGAACGTCTATTCCTTCCTCTCTGAGCTCTGGAGGAGTCTGGAAAGGACAAAGTCTTGGAGGGCCAAATTCCTGCTAAACCTTGGAGGTTGGACATGTAAGAAATATTTCACTGTTTGGACAGATTTTGCCTTGTCTTCCATCTTCTTGAGCACCTGTTGTGCAGGAGAACCAAACAAATTGATCTTATCCATGGGAGCATCTAATAGTTGTGATTTGACATGGTCTGGTAAGGCCTGCTCTTTTAACCATGCATGCCTTCTGATAACTGTACCAGTCATGGCTGATCTAAAGGAAGCCTCCAGTGCATCATAGCCGCATTTTAAAGAATGGTTACTGACTTGCTGAATGTTATGTAACATTTCCTGAACAGATTTTTTGTCTAAAGGTTCATCCGAGGACAGTTTTTTGTTTAACTGGTCTATCATAAATTCTTGATACTGGATCATGTGAAATTGATAGTTCAAGGCCCTAGCTGAAAGAGTAGCAGAAGTGTAAACTTTTTTACCCCATCTCTCTAATGACCTGGATTCCCTTTCAGAGGGGAGGGGGTTTTTGGCAGAGGACGCTGCTACCGCCTTAGGTCCTTGGGAGATAGTCTCGGGATCTGCAAAAGGAGCCTTATACAAATGGTGATGTGTGTCCGGGACCCTGTAGTACCTGTCGGGCTTAGCAGGGGCCGGAGGGAGAGAATCAGGAGCAGTACAAACATCATTAAATGCATCATCTACAACAGACAGAACTGGAGGTATGGCTAAAGGCCTATGTTGAGGTAAATGCAGAAAGGTTCTAAGCCTTTTTCTGGAATCTGAAAAATCTTGGCCCTGCCACTGAAATTGTTCCCTCATAGCATGCAAGGTTTCCCCAAAGGAAAATTCCTCAGGCGGAGAGGCAGAAGGGATGGACTCTTCAGCATCAGAGTCTTCGTAAGGAGAAAAAGGAGCCTCTGGAGGGTCTGTGTCATTTGAATCATCAGAGGAATCATCTGTAGAAAGTGGCTCAGGGGGCTCTGCTCTAGGCCTCTTCTCTGGAGGTGGGTGAGAGGCCCTGTCTGGTTGAGGTTGGGATCCCCGGATTAAAGAAATGAGATCCTCTGCTAGACTAAGCATTTGTGAACTAGAGCTAGGCCTGTGAGAGGGGGTCTTAGCAGGCACAGTTTTAGTAGTTTTAGCTGCTTTAGCCCTGGCAAAGGCCTTAATGGACATGGCTGCAGGTGGCCTAGCAGCTCCACGTGCAGGGGTTGAAATATCCAAGGGAATAGTGTCAGATAATTCCTGAGAAACTGCAACAGCAGGAAGGATTTCAGAAGCCGATTCCACCAGGTTGGAAGGGGCCTCGGTTGAAGGTAAGTTTTCGGCTGAAGGAAGAACCGCTTGCTCGGTTTCAGCCGAAACAGAGACACTCGCGGTTGGCTTTACCGCGGTTTCGGCCAAAACTGCGGACCGCGAGTGTCGGTCCTTTTCCTTGCGCTTTTTAGAAATTTGTGTAGTCGGAGGATCCGACGGCATAATATAAGCAAAATCGGAGCCGAAAAACTCCTCAGCAAATTCAGACCGACGTCTAAGCGTCCGCCGGTTAAAAGAAGCACAGGCTAGACAAGCTGCTACGTCGTGGTCTGGGTCTAGACAAGGTAAGCAGTAAGACTGGAAATCTTTATGAGGTATTTGTTTCCCACAAGTTAAACAATTATTCACTTTTTCTGACATCGGCTGAGGCAAGAAAGAGTCCCCAACGGGGTACTTAGCTTTTTAGAAGTATTCGGTAGTAATCTCTGGTTCTGACCGACCGGCACTTGCGAACAACTTCTGCTTCGGGCGCCACGCGGCAAGAAAGACTGAGGAAAATGGCGTCGGCTGATGCCTTTATACCCGAAGAACTGCAGCTATGATGTCGGGTGGAGTGCGACACCAGCCGAGGACAGACCCAGACTTTGGAATCCGGCCGACCGAAGGGCTGCCTGACGACAGGACAACCGATTTGTAAGGACTGCAGATGCATCCTTGAAGGACATCGGTTGGCTGAACAGCCGCAGCCGCGACTGGCGCCACTGAGGGAGAGGGGGAAGAAGTAGAATCCGCGGGTAAAAGGACCGCTAAGATTAACTTGTTCCTCCTGTCTCTCAGAGCCCAGGGGTTAAAGGCAGCACATATCTGGCAGCCTGATGTCAAATGTGCAACCCCCAGGCAAAGAACGCACTGAGTGTGGCCATCGGCTGGGGACAGCTTATGGCCACACTCACAGCATTTGGAAAAGACGGCCTTAGGGCCTTCGGCCATGTCTACCACAATCACACTCCCTAACACACAGATAAGGGGAAGGGGAATACACTAAAGTTAAATTATTAAACTAAACTAGTCTAAGGGATCAACTATCTCACACACACACACTTTTAAACTGGCAAAACGGTAGAGAAAATTCCTATCCTTATCTTACCTAATCGCAAGGAGATTGTCACTCGTGCTTATAGAAGCCGTGGCAAACGAGATCTGGGGACTGGAGGGAAGTAGCAGAGTATTATGAGTAAGGGGGAGGAGCTTGGAGCTCGGATCTCTAGCTTGGAAAGCTGCCGGCTCGGATCCAGGAAGGATCTGATACCCACAGGTTGCTGATCAAATAAAGTTAACTACTTCAGATCAACACTTTGCACCAACATGCAATATCTAAATAAGAGGTGCACAACTCTAATGTCATTATTAACTGACTAATTTTCAATACACTACAAAAAAAAACCTTTTTAAAAGGGTTACAAGATGAAATTAGGGCAAGCTGAGAGATACAACTGCAGCTTACTGCAGTCTTTTTATTTCACCAGACTGTCAGATAATTCTTTCCCAACTAGTGTTGCATATTACTTATACACCATATAATTTACTATTGTATCAGGAAGTCACCACACTGATAAATTCCAAGAGACTTACTCGTCTACTTTCCTACTCAAGTCCACAAAGGATAGTCTGTTCATTCTGGCCTCCAGTGAGTCTTTTGCTCTTCATCTTCCCATCTGGCTAGCATACGTTTGTGTAATTTTGAGTTCTGTTTAAAAAAAAAAACACATTTATTAGAACTCTGCTATACAGGAGTAACAAGTAACAATGACCAAGAACAATGTTTTCCAGGGGGAGTTCAGATCCAAGCAGCAACCAGCTAAAAGGATAGCAAAGCTTTATTTCTTTACACTTTGTTTACCAAGAGTAATTACCTGGGTAGGAGCCATTTATGAAGGGAGGTATGAGGAGAAAACTTCATAGAATGAGTATAGAGAAATCAGTTAAAGCTTCTCAAGCCACAGCATAATCTAAACAAAGCAACTAAATGTTTATTTGAAGAAGATTCAAACCGCAAGTGATGCCGGTTAAGTAAGTCAGCCAACTCAGAAACAGGCTACAAAATAAGCAATCAGCAATTTCAGCTGTGCAGTTATACACACAATATCTACTTAGTGATTGACTACATACACACAGATTGAGGCTGGAAAGTAAGGAATAAATCATTAAGAGGGATAGTTTAGGGAAGAAAGGACTACATTCGGGAGCATTCAGTGTTTAACTAGGTTATTTGAATGAAGTAAGCAAACCTAAAAGTCCACAACAATTTGTTTTTTAAAAAATAAACCATGCAGTATAATTGCAAAGGAGGTCTTGCATGTACAAGACTGAAAAAACAGGGTGTCAGACTAACAGAGGTGTGAGGAGGAAGAGAGAATAAGACCCGATTGTTAAGGCAAGCAAGAAAATGAGCAACAAAAAAAGTTGTTAAGAAAAACAAGGAAATATATAACCATGCAAGTAAACAATGACAGATTCAAAATGAGCAACTGCCAGCAGAGGAAGCATAGGGTTGCCACCTTCCTTCACGGCTAAAACCGGAGCAAAGCCGCGCCCCTCGCGTCACCAGTAACCCCGCCCACCCCAACCCCCTCTCCCACCAACATACCTCCTATTTTGTGATGTCACGACAGCATCACTCAATGGGAATGCCCTCTTTTTTCGTTCCCGCCGCCTGCTTTTGGCTGATTTACTATGCTTTTCTGTAAAAAAAGCATAGTAAATCAGCCGATTTACAAACTCAGATAGTCTGTTTCCTTTTTGAAACAGAATACCGGAGTTTGTACAGTGTTTTCCGGACTACCGGAGAATCAGTTTGATTTCCTGATAGTCCGGAAAAAAAACGGAGGGGTGGCAAGCCTAAGGAAGCACTAACATGGCTAGTTTTCCCCTCTCAGTAGCTCTTTCCAATTCATAGACAAGCTCAATGCAGTCCCTGTGGATGGTCTGTAGAATCACAATGGTGGGCTGTCTCTGAATGCTAATGAGGCATTCCAAGGGAGTGGCCTATGCTAATTAGCCATATGCCCTCCTTCCAGAAATACCTGTGTTAAGAAAATTATACAGTCAAGTGCTTGGTTGCTTAAATTAGCATGGTCAGCTGTGTTAATGAACACTGCCAAAATGCTGTATTCCCTCATTGTAGTCTGGTGGGTGCTGCATAAAAGGCAAGATCACAACTGTCTGTGAAAAGGTAGTGGTAGGTGGGTAGCAACAGATGTGCATGCCTATAGGGGGATAAGTGGTCACTGTTAAGTGTGTGTGGGCCTGCCTGAGTGGTCACATTATGGGGGTTACTTAGATGATTGTTAGAGTAGGTGTGTGTGTGTGTGTGTGTGTGTGTGTGTGCACGTGTGTGCATGCACGTGTGTAGGTAGGTGCGGGTACCACACAAGCTAGCCCCATATCCAGGGGGCATTAGATACCACGAACATACTTTATTCTAAATCACTTAAAAAAATAATAGAAAGTACAGTTGTGTACACTTATCATAAATGTAGATGTTTGAGTGTATTCACTGTTGCAGTGATTACATTTGGGTTATCTGCTTGCAGGTAAGCCCACAGTCGGCCTGATTAACAAAGTCTTGGGTCCTGCATCGGTTGCTGTCCCTTCTTCCATGACGTCAGGTCAACAGGGGTATAAAACATGCAGCAGACGCCACTGCATCAGTTTTTCTTGCCCCAGATGTCAGGTGCCCCCCTAATGGGAAGCAATTAAATATAAAAGCACAAAGATATACCTCCAGCAAAAAAGCAAATACACCAAAAAGGCTTTTAAGCATAGCAAAGGAAAGCAGAGGTATAGCCAAAAGAAGTTAGGGGGCTGGAAGGAGGGTAACCAGGACTGCAACAGTGAATACACTCGAACATCTACATTTATGGTAAGTGTACACAACTGTGCTATGTTCTTTGTGTTTCACTGTTGCAGTCATTACATTGGTTGGGAGGAGGAATTTACATAGCATTAAGGCCAGCTATAAGGCCCTGCAAGACTGCAGTGGAAAAGCCAGCTCTGGATTAAGAGAAAATTGGCAAATGATAATGCTTGGTGAAAGTATGTACAGAACTCTAGGTAGCAGCTTCTAGGATGTCCCTGGTAGGGACGCCTCAGAGAAAGGCTGTAGAGGCAGATGCAGCCATGGTGGAGTGATGTCTGATCCCCTAAGGGATAGGTTTTCCATGGTGCTTATAGCAGAAATGAATGCAATGGCTTATCCATTTAGAAATGATTTGCTTTGAAATAGCCTTCCCCTCTGCAGCAAATACCACCAGCAGTTGTTCAGATTTCCTTTGAGGTTTAGTCCTGTCCAAGTAGAAACTAAGTTGTCTGTGCAGATCTAAGGAATGCAGTATCCGTTCCCCTTTATTCTGTGGAATGGGAAAGAAGGTTGGCAAATGACTGGAATGATTAAGAGCCACACTGGATACCACCTTGGGCATGAAGGATGGATTGGTTCTGAGGGACACCCTGTCCACATGAAAGATGATGAAAGGCTCCACTGCCATAAGGGCCTGTAATTCAGATACCCTTCTAGCTGAAGTGATTGCTAAAAGGAAAGCTGTTTTCCAAGAATGAAATTTTAATTCTGCAGTAGCAGCTGGCTCGAAAGGAGGTAGAGTTAGTTTCTCCAAGAAAAGTTAAGGTACCAGGCTGGAGTTGGAGCTCTCCTGGGTGGTCTCAAATTGTTTGCCCCTCTGAGGAACTGCTTGAGCAGTGGATGAGAGAAGAGGGGTGGTTCTGTGTTATGAGCTGAAATGGCTGAGGCACTGATTTTAATGGAGGAAAAAGACAGGCCCTTGTGAAGCATCTCAGTTAAGTACTGTAAAATCTGAGGTAAATTGGGTGCGGCTGTGCTCATCCCTTGAGATTGGTTCCAGGCAGAGAATCTTTTCCATTTTTTAGCAACAGATGTTCTAGTAGTAGGCCTCCTTGCCTCTAAAATTATATACATCACAGGTTTGCTGAGGGATAGTAAAGGAGTGATTAAGTAACTGGCCACACTGCAAGGTCCAGTGTTTAGAAGATGAGGGTGCAGAATCTGGTTCTCCTGCTGAGACAGCAGGGAAGGAGTCTGAGGCAGGTGCCATGGAGATAACAGTGACACACGGTGCAGGAGGGGGTACCAATGGCAATCAAAATCATCCTTGGTTTGTCCTGTTTGATTTTTAGTAGTACTTTGGAGAGCAGAGGCAGAGGGGAGAAGGCATAGACTGATGGATTTTTCCAGCTGAAGGACAGAGCATCCACTTTCCAGGCTTGTTTGTGGGGAGTCCTTGTGCAAAATTTGTCCAGTTGGTAGTTCTGGTAACAGGTCTATAACTGGGCTCCCCATTTGCTTGTCAACATGTTGAAAATTCTTGGTTCCAGTTTCCACTCGTGTGGGTCCATGAGGTTTCTGCTTAGTCTGTCTGCCAGTGTATTTAATTTTCCTGGCAGGAATTGAGCTTGTAGGTGCACTTGGTAGCTCAAGGCTGGTGTTCGACAATGCCATGGCTAGTCTGCAAATGGGTAAGAATGTGTACCTCCCTGCTTATGTACCACATAACAGTGGTGTTGTCTGTCTCTACCATTAGTCGTCCTGGAAGAATGTGGTCCCTGAAGGCTGTCAGAGAATTCTGTACAGCTAACATTTCTTTTTGATTGATATGCGGGGTGCATTTGCCTTGGGTTCCATTTGCTCTGAATGCACTTCCCTGCCAGGTGAGCCCCCCATGCATAGTCTCATGCGTCTGTTTGGGTTTGGGCGGCAGGGGGTGGTGTGAAAGTTAGTCCCTTGTTTTGGTGGTAGGCCGCTGCCCACCAAAGGAACTCCAGGCGTAGGCAAGGTATGATAGGAATCATTGCTTCTAGATCCTGAGAATGTTGACACCATAGGCTTTTTAGATACCACTGTAGTTTCCTCATATGCAGTCTTGCATATGGAATTAAAAGAATGCAGGAGGCCATGAACCCCAAGGTTTGCAGTACTTGCCTTGCAGATAGCAGGGATTTTGTGGCCACTTGTTTGAAGTAGGTTGTCAAATGAATGTTTCTCTGGCGTGAGGCAAGTCATCTGGTAAGTTGTATTCAAGCTTGCTCCCAGGAATATAATTTGTTGACAGGGTACCAGGTGTGATTTTTTTTGTTTATGGTGTACCCTGGACAAGTTAGAAAGTACAGTTGTGTACATTTACCATAAATGTAGATGTACGAGAGAATTCACTGCTGCAGTCATTACATTTGGGTAATCTGCTGGCAGGTTGCCCTCAGTCGGCCTGAATTCCAAAGTCTTGGCTCCTGCGTCAGTTGCGGTCTCCTCTTTCATGACGTCAGGGTCAAGGGTATAAAACAAGCAGCCAACGCCATTTTCTCATAGGTTCATACTAGGCTCATACTAGGCTATCTGCCCTAGGGCATTTATAAGCCTAGCCAGAGTGTGTTTGGCTTTCGCCACCTTTTTTAAATTAATTTTGCTATGCCCTTTTTCGAGGTTAGTATACTGTGCCTCTGTAACAGTGACACAGAAGTGATACCCGGGGTAAACCTACGATCCCCCATCCACTCATCAAGATTCCTCTTGAAGAGAGGAAATGAGGGACTCTGCCTAACCTGGACTGGGATTTTATTCCAGAGTGAAGGGAGCCTCTGGGTTATGAATCTGTCCCTCCAGCATGTCCTATTTATTTCAGTGCTGAGGTTCAAGTCTCTCGATCGCTTCTCTCGATGAGATTTAGATTTTCTGAGGTGCAGCATGTCCAATAATTCCGGGTTGGACATGGCTTTATACGTCAGGCACAGATCGCCTCCGAGCAGGTGGTATGCCACTGAGTAGAGCTGGAGTTTCTTTAACCGGGCAGCATATGGCATCTGTTTGAGCCCTTTGATCCTCTTGGTGAGGTACTTTTGGGGTCTTTTCCAGTTGCTGCAGGTGTCTGGTAAGGTACATCACAAAAGGGGCATTGTACTCAATTATGGGCCTGATGAGGGATGAGTAAAGAGGCACGATGACCTCCCCTGATCTAGATGTGAATCTCTTCATGATTAGGTGGGCTATATAAAATGTTTTTCTAACCACTTTGGCCACTTGGTTGTCAAATGAGAGATTGCTATCAACTTGGGCCCCAGGTCCTAATTACTTCTTCCAGATTTAATGGATTACCACTTATGTGGTAATTTGTGGGCACTTTGTTTTTGCCAAAGGGGAAGACTATACACTTTTTGGCGTTTAGCTTGAGGCCATGGCTCTGGCACCAGTTGTCTGTTTCTATGAGGCCCTTTTGGAGGATGCTTGTGTCGGCTGGAGAGTCGATTATGGCGCCCAGTTTGCAATCATCTGCGAACTTGGTCAGCCACAGTCCTTCCGTGTTGGCCTGTACCTCTGAGAAATATATACCGAACAAGAGAGGTCCCAGGATCGATCCTTGTGGGACACCACTTGTAACTGGTTTGGAGTCTGACATGGCTCCAGCAATTCTAACCATGTGGGTTCTTGTCCTTGAGCCAGTTTGCAATCCATCTAGTGACATAGGGGTTTATATTTAAGCTGTTGAGCTTATCTATAATGCCCGAGTGGGGTATTGTATCAAAGGCTTTTGCGAGGTCCAGGTAGGCTGTGTGGACCACCTTCCCCTTGTCAATGGCCTTGGTGACTGTTTCAAAGAAATCATCCAGGTTTAAGAGGCAGGATCTGCCCTTAAAGCCGAACTGGGTAGGATCCAGTGTCTGTAGGTCCCCAATATCTTTATTTATAAGGTCCATGATGATCCTTTCCATAGCTTTGCAGACCAAGCTAGTCAAGCTTATGGGGAGATAGTTTCCAGGATCCGTTGAGGCACCACATTTGTGGAGAGGAACCACCATTGCTGTACACCACTCTTTGGGTACATATCCTGTAGTAAGGCTGAGATTGAACAGTAGTTTTATGTTTGGGTTTAGCTCTTCTTGGAGTTCATGTAGGACACAGCCCGGGACACCGTCTGGTCCCATTGATGCTGTGTTTTTTGCTTTGGAGAGGGCGGCTCTTACCTGAGCATCTGAGATGTCAGGGGGGCAGCACTCTGCTGGGATAGATATTTGCCCTTTGGTGGGGGAGTTTGCTGAACCTGTCAGCTAGGATGTTGGCAATGACTGTGGGTTCGGTGTATTTTTTGTCATTTTGGACTAATTCTGAGCATATCTGGGAATTCTCACTCAGGTTCCTAACATAACTAAAGAAAGCCTTGTGATTATCCTTAGTGTCCTGTGCAATTTTTCTCTCAAAGCTGGCCTTAGACGATTTTATGAGTGCCCGTAGTTTTTTGCTAATACTGATCAGAGATGCCTTCCCCTTTTGGGGATTTTGCTCTATCATGTAGTAGCTTCCTCCTTCTACTGTATAGTTTGTTTATGGCTGGGGTCCACCAGACAGGACGTCTGCCTTTGGAGGATTGGGTCTTGGTTTTATATGGGATTGCATGATCCATGCATTCCTGAAGGTGTTCATAGAATGCGTTTATAAAGGATTCTGTGGTCTGGGCTGTATTTTCCACAAGCCCGGGGGCTTTGAAGGATTCCACCTCGGTTTTGAGGAGTGTGAAATTTGCTTTAGAGAAGTTTTTCACTGTGGTTTTCTGGGCAGGGGTGGTGGGATGTGAATATCCAGTGAGATTAGTTTATGGTCTGATCTTACCAGTGAGGGATACACTTCTGGTCTGGAGCATAGAGTCCCCATGTTGGTGATGATCAGGTCCAGTATGTTTTCCCCTCTTGTGGGAGTGGTAACAAGTTGTTCCATAGCATTTGAGTTTATAAATTCTAGGAACCTTTGGGCTAGGGTGTTGGAGCTAGAGTAATGCTCCCAGTCTATGTTTGGGTAGTTGAAGTTGCCCAATATAATGGTGTTTGGAGAGACCTTCATATTTTCCAGTGTTCTCAGGAAGGCCGAGTGGAGTTCCTGGGTTTGGGAGGGTGGTCTGTAGCAGGCTATAAACTGGAAGGCAGTTTTACCCACTGTTAGTTGCACATGGATAGTCTCTGATGCTTCGTGCTGTGCCACCAACCTGGAGGTGTGGGTATCTGACGAATATTGATACTCCCCCCTCCTTTTGTGGTTCGGTCCAAGTCTTGGGGCCGAAAAGCATGGTATGAGGTATAACCTGGTAGTACTGGGGTGCTCTCGGGAGCCTAGAACCAGGTTTCTGTTACTGCACAGATTTCCATGTTCTCCATGCTAAGGAGAGTTTCGAGTGCATGCATCTTGAGGTTTAGACTGGCGTTGAGTAGCACTACTCTTAGTTTCTTATCCCTTGTGATACCTATGGAGGTGGGTTTGTCTTTTGAGCCTTGCCTAAAAAAGGCACTATGGGAGTAGCAAGAGCCTTTGCCAATATCCGAAAGCCCAGGGGTGATAGGTGCAAGCCGTCCCTAGCGAAGCATCATGGCTTGTTGAGCATGTCATCCCAGGCTGACAGGCATTGGATCCCCTTTGAATGACACCAATACTTAAGCCAATTGTTGAAATTGATCATCTTGTCTTCATATTGTGGCATCATTCTTGCTGAGGGTAAGATGCTACTCAAGGTCAGGGTCATACCGGCCTGGGCTACATGCTCAGAGAGCTCCTCTATGTCTCTTTTCATGTAGTCCAGGGAGGTATGTCTCAGGTCATTCACACCAGCATGGACAATGACCGAGTCATATTTGTACTTGCCTTGGAGTGACCTGAGTGCTTGTGTTATGTGGCGGATCCTAGCACCTGACAGGCAGCTCACCGTGACATTCTCCTTGTTCATCCTGATGAGCGGGACGTCAGTGTGCCTGACGATAGTCTCCTATTACAAGTGTATCAGGTGTGTTGTTTAGCCTTAAGGGCTGTGACTGTTCGGCACACTGGCTTTGTGAGCTATGTGTTGCACGTGTTTTGTTTTGGGTGTGCGGTTGCTTGGGTGTCTGCTTTGGAGGTCTCTGCTGCTTAGGCAGATTTTTATTTACAGCCTCAGAGTATGTTTTTGTGTGTTTATGTGTTTGGTTTGCCGTCGTGGTAGGTCTATGCGAGACTGGAATTGTAATGAGTGTGGTTTACTTTTCCTCCTGACTGGTTACGCCAGTACTGGGTTGAGAGAGCTTAGACTCCAGTTTGGCTATATGGTTGCATCTCTCATGTGTTGGAATTTGTTGCGAGGAGGAGAGGGTTGTCTGTGTACATGAGGCAGTTGTAACATTGCCTCAAAATTCCCAGATTCACCAGCTGGACCGGAGAGGAGATTGAAAACTGACCTTTGGACATGCTAGATTAGTATTGGGAATTCCTTTATAATTGAAAAAAAAAGGGCCTATGGGGAACAAGGTACTCAAGGGGAGTTTGTGAGGGTGTAGTGCTTTTAATTTTTTAGTGCTGACTTATATAATTGCTTTAGTGAGCAAGTGCCAGGTAACTTAAATGCAATGTGCTACAGGTAACTTAAATGCAAAAACGACAAACAGTAACTCATTCAAGTGAAACAAGGAAATAAGTACAGTAAGCAATGCAGATATCACTAGGGATCCACAGAAGCATGTATATATACATGCATCAATACAAACTTTACCTTCATCTACAAGCAAATACACCACATAGGTTGTAGAAAAAGAGAAGGAAAGATAAACTCCAGAATGAAAGGGGGATGGCGGGCGGGTAACCTGGACTGCAACAGTGAATACACTCTAACATCTACATTTATGGTAGGTGTACACACCTGTACTATGTTCTTCGTGTTTCACTGTTCTAGTCATTAGCTTTGGGTAGAATCCCAAAGCTATGGATGGGAGGCTGGAGCTAAACAGCATTAGGTGCAGCTATAAGGCCCTGCAGAACTGCAGTGGCAAAGCCTGCCCTGGACTTAGAGTAGAGAGGCAAATGATAATGCTTTGTAAAGGTGTGAACAGAACTCCAAGTAGCAGCCTCTAGTGTCTTTGGTTGGTACTCATCTGAGAAAGGCTGCTGAAGTAGCTGCAGCTCTGGTGGAATGAGACCTAATGCCCTTGGGCACAGGTTTGCCATGGTGTAAGTAGCAGAAACTAATGCAGTGGCTTATCCACTTTGAAGTAGTCTGCTTTAAAATAGCCTTTCCTTCTGATCCTGCAGCATATGTCACCAGTAATTGCTCAGTTTTTCTTAGAGCTTTAGTCCTGCTCAAGTAGAATCTTAGCTGTCTGTGTACATCCAAGGAATGCAGAATTCTCTCCCCCTTGTTCTGCGGATTTGGATAAAAGGCTGGCAGATGAATAGTTTGGTTAAGAGCCACACTGGAAACCACCTTAGGCATAAATGAAGGACTGGTCCTCAGAGACACCCTGTCTGGGCAAAATATGATAAATGGCTCCACAGCCATGAGGGCCCGTAGCTCTCAAACTCTTCTTGCTGAAGTAATTGCTAGGAGCAGAGCGGTTTACCATGATAAGAACTTTATATCAGCAGAAGCAGCTGGTTCAAATGAAGGCAGGGTGAGCTTTTCCAACACATAATTGAGGTCCCATGCAGGTATTGGTGATCTTCTAGGAGGCCTCAAAATTTTGGCTCCTCTAAGATACTGCTTTAATAAAGGATGAGAAAAGATTGGTGGCTCTGTATTGCAATGAGCCGAAATGGCAGAGGCATGGATTTTAATTGATGAGAAAGATAGGCCTTTGTCAAACATCTCAGTCAAGTATTGTAATAACCAAGGAATATTTGGTTCTGCTGCATCAGTTCCTTGTGCTCGATTCCAAGCACAGAATCTCTTCCATTTATCAGCATAAGATTTTCTAGTACTATGCCTTCTGGCTTCCAAAATGACATCCATCACAGCTTTACTGAGAGGTGTTGTTTGTGTAACTACATGATCATCCATGCTGCCAGGTTCAGTGTCTGGAGTTGATTGTGCAGGATCGGATTGTTTTGCTGGGACAGTAGTTGAGGTCTGAGTTAAGGTCCAAGCTGGGTGTTGAGACAAGTTACTTAGGATTGGGTAACAGTATGTCCGGGGCAATTAGTATCATCTTTGGCTTCACTTGTCTGACTTTTAGTAGGACCCTGGGAAGAAGAGGCAGAGGAGGAAAGGCGTAAACTGACAGGTTTTTCCAACTGAAGGATAGGGGGTCCACTTTCCATGCTTGTCTGTGACAAGTCCTTGTGCAGAATCTTTTCAATTGATAATTTTGAGGGGAGGCAAATAGATCTATGTCCGGGCCCCTCCATTTCTTTGTTATCATGCTGAAGACTTGTGGATCTAGTTTCCACTCTTGAAGGTCCATAAGATTTCTGCTTAAATCGTCTGCCAGAGTATTTTGTTTTCCTGGCAGGAATTGAGCTTGAAGATGTATTTGGTAAGTCAAAGCGGTGTTCCACAGTGCCATGGCTAATCTGCAAAGGGGGTATGAGTGTGTGCCCCCCAACTTGTTTATATACCACATAACTGTGGTGTTGTCCGTCTTTATCAGTAGTTGTCCTGGATGTAGTAAGTCCTTGAAGGCTGTCAGGGCATTTTGAACATCTAGCATCTCTTTTTGGTTGATATGTAGATGCATTTGTTTTGGGGTCCATATGCCCTGAATGCATCTTCCTTGCCATGTGGGCCCCCCATGCATCATCTGATGAGTCTGATAAGGTTTGGCTGGCAGGGGGTAGAGCGAAGGCCCGTCCCATAGTTTGGTGACATGCCTTTGCCCACCAAAGAAACTCTTGTTGTAGGCAGGGAATAAGAGGGATCATTGTTTCCAGACTGTGACAATGTTGACTCCATAAACTTTTTAGGTACCATTGAAGTTTCCTCATATGCAGTGTTGCACATGGAACCAGTAGGATGTGGGATGCCATGAAGCCCAAAGCCTGCAGAGTTTTGTCTTGCAGATAACTGGGTTTTTGTTGCCATCAATTTGAAGTAAGAAGTCAGTTGCCTTTGTTTGTCTGGCGTAAGGTAAGCCATCTGGGCAGTTGTATTCAAGCTTGCACCCAGGAATGTTATCTTTTGAGAGGGTACCAGTTGTGATTTCTTTTCGTTTATTGTGTACCCTAGGCATGTTAGAAGCCTTTTCACAAACGCCAGGTGTTGAAGAATGTCCTTGTTCTCTGCTTGAATGAGACAGTTGTCCAAGTAAGGATATATTTGTAAACTTCTTTGCCTGCAAAAAGCAATTACTGGTGCCAGGCACTTTGTAAAGACCCTGGGCACAGCAGTTAAGCCAAAGGGCAGTGCAGAGAATTGGTAATGCATTAAGCCAGCCTTGAATCGGGAGGTATCTTCTGCATGAAATGGCATACAAACATTCAAAAACTGAGAAATGTAATAACCTCATGCATATCAAAACTAGCCCTAAGTTGAGACATCCACCCCAACTCTGGCCCTACCATCTCCAACCCCAATCCTCATAATCAGACTAAACTTTTCCCATATTACAGCCAATAGAAAGCCAAGTGACTTCCTTCTACTAAGTCTAAATATTAGAAGTATATCCAACAAAGTCCATGAACTCCATGCCACCATAGAATTGTACTCCCCAGATATAGTCATCCTGACAGAAACCTGGCTAAAACCTCACATTACCAGTGAGCAAATACTCCCTACAGGTTACGGCATACTAAGAGTAGACCAGCTAAACAAGAAAGGAGGTCGTGTAGCTATAATATTTAAACAGCATCTAAACCTACAGATTTTAAAATCATCAGCTGCACAAATAGGCAATGAAGAAATAATATATACCAATCTCAAAATAAACCAAAAACAAAACCATCAACATAATTGGATGCTACTTCCCACCTGGCCAAAACATCCCTCTACTAGAAAACCTCCTCAGCTGGTCTACCCACCATCTCCCCCAAGAAACTATAATTTTAGGTGATTTCAATATTGACTGGCAATCCTGTTCTGACAACCATCCAACCCATCATGTAAACCTTCATGGCTTCACCAAACTAGTTCAGTCACCAACCAGGATAAAAAAAAACTCCAGCAAGCACACTACCCTGGATTGGATACTAGTCAGTAAGAGCCCCCAGTCATATATAACAGGCTGCTTATCAGATAGCCTCAGTGATCACGCCCCAACATTTCTACTTAAAAAATACCTATACCAAGCTAAACCTGTCATCTACAGTCAAATACGTAAAAAACTAAACTTTAACCCACTCACATTCATCTCATCCCTCAAAGAATGTAACTGGCATCCTCTAAAGTACCTCAGTCTAGATGATGGCAGTTGAATTTTTTAATACTACCTTCCTGAGAATCTCTAATTACCATGCCCCCATAAGATTTTCCAGAACCAAAGCACAACCCTCCCCATGGCTACAGAAAACCACTAAGTCAGAAATGAAAAACAGGGATAAAGCCTGGGAGCACTGGCGCAAAACCAAAACCCCCTCAACTAGACAGAAATTCATAGAACTATGCAATAGAGTCAAAAAGCTAATAAAACAGGACAAATTCCAGTACTACCAGTCTGCCCTAGACTCCTCACAACACAGCCCCAAACAATTCTGGTCCTCCATAAACTCCATCCTCCACCCAGGTAAAGTCAGTACCCCCCCTCCTAACATCCCTCACTCCTCAGAAAATATTGCTACCTCATTCAACGCACACTTCACCCAAACCATACTATCACTAGTTAAACAACACAACCCCCCCTCCCTTCCAACCCACACCTTCAGCTAGTAATCTCCCCACTGCCTTCTCATTTTCTCCTGTACCTACCTCCAACATAAAAAAACTCTTAACTACAGTTAAACCCACCAAATTAGCAGCAGACAACCTCCCAAGTGAATACCTACAAATCGCTGCTGAT
Source organism: Protopterus annectens (assembly GCF_019279795.1). Taxonomy (NCBI): domain Eukaryota; kingdom Metazoa; phylum Chordata; order Ceratodontiformes; family Protopteridae; genus Protopterus; species Protopterus annectens. The sequence goes on along the minus strand of NC_056731.1, from coordinate 910,815,950 downwards.
GCTCTGGCCTACCCAGTATCCATCTTGATTAACCTATCTGTCAGAAAGTTACGTTCCCACACTGTGGAAAGTATCACATATAATTCCCCCCCACAGAACTAACCAATTACCGCCCCATAGCTATTCTCTCTCCACTCTCCAAAATACTAGAGAGATGCATACACTCATGTCTCAGACTACCTCCTTACTAACAACCTCCTTTCCAGTACTCAGCATGGTTTCTGACCAAACCATAGCACCACCACTGCCTTACTCTCCTTTACTAACACTATCCTTCAGCATAAAAACAATGGCTATCTCTCCTCTGCTACTTTCCTAGACCTATCTAAAGCATTTGACATGGTCCCACACAAACATATCGCTGTCCTCAATAACCTATCCTTCTCTCAATCAGTCACCAACTGGTTTCAGAGTTACCTGTCTGACCACCAAACAATCCGTTGTATGGCAGAATGACATATCTCCCCAACTACCTGTCTCCATAGGGGTTCCCCAAGGATCAATCCTTGGACCCCTATTCTTCTGTTTATACCAATAATCTAGCCTCTGCCACCAAACATGGCACACGCATACAATACGCAGATGACTCAACCATCATCTGCTCAGCCCAGTCTCTACCCAAACTGCAAAAAGTCACACTGGAAGCCTTTTCCTCTGTTGAAACTTGGTTATCCGATGCCCAATTAATACTCAACCCAAACAAAACTAAACTACTCATCTTCCAACCCACCAAACATACTCAAAACAACTCTCACTTTATCACAGCAAAAGACACCACCACTATATACCCAACTGAACACACCAAATTGCTAGGAGTGGAAATAGACGAACAAAAATTAGAAGTTATGTACTCACCATAACGTTCCATCTGAGTAGGTGTATTCATTTGTCTGCAACCTGTGGGTTATGGATCCGATATCGGATCCGAACCGGCATGGTTTACCAGCTATGGATCCAAGCTCTCAGCTCCTCCCCTCACCCATAATGCCCTGCTCTACCCTCATGACCTCAGATCGAGTTTGCCAACAGCAAGAACACCCTGAAAAGGGTAACACACCATATGCAGGAAACTGAAAGGCCAGGGGGATAGGAGGGCGGGATGGTTGCAGACAAATGAATACACCTACTCAGATGGAACGTTATGGTGAGTACATAACTTCTAAATCTGAAGTAGGAGATTCATTTGTCTGCAACCTGTGGGACAGAGTCCCCAGCTACCTGAATCTTGGGCGCCATCATGGAAGGATATTCCGAGCACCGCAGAGCCAAATGATGCTCTACCCTAGATGCAAGATCCAACTTGTAGTGGGAAATAAAAGTATGAGATGAAGCCCACGTGGCTGCTGCACAAATATCATCTAGAGGAATCCTAGCCTTAAAGGCTGCCGAGGTAGAGACTGACCGGGTTGAATGGGCGTGTACACCTCCGGTGCGGGCCTTCCTGAAGCTTGATAAGCCAATAAGATACATTGTGAAATCCAGCGAGACAGAGAGACTTTAGAAATTGGCTTGCCCAAATTAAATTTAGCAAAGGAAATGAACAACTGGTCGGATTGCCTATGACCAGCCGTTCTGTTTAGATAAAATCTAAGTTGCCTGTGAACATCTAAGGAGTGAAGCTTGTATTCACCTTTGTTTTCATATTTAGGAAAGAAAACAGGGAGGTTAATGGATTGATTAATGTTTGCTTCAGAAGCTACTTTAGGAAGAAAAGACGGGTTGGTCCTGAGGTAAACACGGTCCGGATGAAAGACCAAGTAAGGAGGTTTAGCTGATAATGCTTGGAGCTCTGAAACTCTCTTGGCCGAAGTAATGGCTACTAAGAAGGCAGTCTTGAACGACAAGAATTTGAGATCTACCGTAGCCGCCTGTTCGAAGGGGGGGGCGGTCAAGGCCTGGAGAACTAAGGAAAGGTCCCAGAGAGGAACCGCTTGTTTTACAGGGGGCCTGAGAAGGAAAGTACCTTTAAGGAAAATTTTACACAACTTGGCCGACATGAGTGGACTGGAGTCATGACCAATGTGATAATGTGAAATTGCCGCAAGTTGTACTTTGACTGTGGAACTGCTGGCACCATCGTTAAAAAGAGTGGTTAAGAAATCAAGCACTAAAGGGAGAGGAACTGTGAAGGGGTTCAGGCCTTGCCGCTCCGCCCACAAAGAAAACCGTTTCCACTTGCTACGGTAGACTTTCCTAGTGGACGGTTTATGAGCTGCCACCAGGATCGCCTTAACAGGGGACGAAATACCGCGAGTCCTGATCAAGAGTGGAACTGGAGCAGCCAAGCGGTCAGCTTCAGGTTGTCCAGGTTCGGAGGAGATAGGCAGGATGGATGGGCTATCAGATCCGAATGGGATCTAGAATCCAAGGGGATTCACCGAGTGAGACCTTAGGAAGGGGAACCAGATCTGTCGAGGCCAAAACGGAGCAATGAGAATCATTCTGCACCCCACCCGAGAGGCTTTCTGAAGAACTTGGAGCATCAGAGGCAAGGGGGGATAAGCATACAGAAGACCGGGTGGCCAAGCATGCACCAGAGCGTCTCTTGGGGAACCTCCTGGAGGAGGTATCAGAGCGAAAAAACTGTCGCACTTGGTGTTTGAGGGAGAGGCAAAAAGATCGCATGAAGGAGTTCCCCACCATGCGAATATGCGTTCTGCTACTTGAGTATTGAGAGACCACTCGTAAGGGGTCAGAATGGTGCGACTGAGCTTGTCCGCCAGGATGTTGGACCGACCCGGAATGTGCGTTGCTATGAGAAAGCGGTTGGTGGAGATTGCCCATTCCCAAACTCTCATGGCTTCTCGACAAAGAGGGTAAGACCTGGTTCCTCCTTGCTTGTTGATATACCAGACAACCGACATGTTGTCCGATTGAATCGCAATTGTTCCCAAGGGAAGAAAGTCCTGAAGTGCTAGCAACGCTAAGAGCACTGCTCTCATCTCTAGAACGTTGATATGCAGTAAGGTCTCTGAATCGTTCCACGTGCCTTGGACGGTCCGGCCTGCAAAATGCCCCCCCACCTGAGGCGGGAGGCGTCCGTGGTCACCGTGGCGAGAGGGGGAGAAGCACAAAATGGGCGGCCTCCGTGGAGATCTGGAGAGTGAAGCCACCACAGGAGGGACCGCTTGCAAGCCTTGCTGATTGCAATGGGATGATGCATAGGAAGAGCAAGGTACGACCACTGTACTAAGAGAGTCCACTGGAGGATGCGTATATTGAGCCTGGCGAGAGGAAGAAGTGCTATAGCAGACGCCATGGACCCTAGAGCCCTCAGGACCAACTCCGCCGGAACTGAACTTGAGTGGAGAATGGCCCGCACCTGGAGCTGCAGATTTTGAACTCTGTCCGCAGTGAGGAAGGCTTTCAAGCTCCTTGTGTCTAACCTGGCCCCTATAAAATCTATGAGCTGTGTGGGTACTAGGTTGGATTTCTTTGTATTTATAGTAATGCCCAGACTGGGAGCAAGATGGAGAAAGGAGTCTCGCGCCAATAGTAGTAGATGCCTTGTTGGGGCGGTAAGGAGCCAGTCGTCCAGGTAGGGAAAGACCTGCACCCCGTGAAGCTTCAGGTGGGCCGCTACCACTGCTAATACTTTGGTGAACACCCTGGGGGCTGTGGTGAGACCAAAGGGAAGGACCCGGAACTGGTAGTGACTGGCTCCCAGCCGGAAGCGGAGAAACCTCCTGGAGCGCCTGTCCATTAGAATGTGGTAGTACGCATCCTTGAGGTCTATGGAACACATCCAGTGATTTTCTCCCAGAAGGGGGAGAATAGATTGCAGAGTGACCATTCGGAACTTCTCCTTGGGAACTGCCAGGTTCAAGAGAGAAAGGTCTAAAATTGGTCTTAGATCCCCCGTCTTTTTTGGCACTAAAAAGAACCTGGAGTAGAACCCTGATCCGATTTGGTCTGGGGGGGACGTGCTGGATGGCTCTTTTCTTTAGCAGATGGCCAATTTCTGCCAAAGCGGCCTCCCGTTGACCGGGTGGAACGTCTGGGAGGGACTTCAATTTTGGTAAGTGACGAAATGGGATGCGGTATCCTCTGGATATGATCTGGAGAACCCAGCGGTCTGATGTTATGGACTCCCATGCCGCTAGGTGCCCCGAAAAACGTCCCCCGATGGCATCCAGAGTGGAGCAGCCGGGCAACCCCTCAGGGTTGCTGCGCAGGCCATTCGGAGAAGGGTTCTCTGGACCCGAAGTTCCTGGGAGCCCCTTTGCCTCTAGGGCGGCGTCCTCCCTGTCCTCCTCTGCCATGGAAGGACAGGTTGTCCGGAGCAGGCTGGGATTGCTGCGACTTCCGGAACCACATCTTCTTCTGACCCTTTTGGTTCCTAGAATAGGGCCTCTGGGGTGCAGAGAAGCGGATTCCGACGGCAGACGGTGTCTTCCCGCCCTTCGCTCTGGGTCAAAGTGTCGACGGTTTTGCCAAAGAGGGCAGAACCATCAAAGGGGCGTTCGCAAATGACGCTTTGAAGGGCTCTGAGAAATCGCAACGGAGCCAGGCCTGACGCCTAGTGACTAGACCTGCCCCTGCGGCTCTAGCGGCGCCTTCCGTAGCATGGGAGAGTAGCCGCATAGAGGTATTGGTAACTGATCTAAGAGTGGCCATCCGGGTGGAGTGCAGCACTTTGTCCTCCTCCGACATGGACTCTGGGGGAGATGCAGCATATTCTTTAATAAGATCGCGCTGCATCCTAATTACATGTGCCAGGTAGTTCAGCGCCCTTACCGAGAAGGTCGCTGAACTAAACATCCGCTTCCCCAAGCGGTCCATCATCCGAGACTCCTTGCTCGGGGGATGGACTGAGGGACTCTCCTGAGCAAGTTCCCTCTTGGTGGCCGCCGCCGTCAACATGGCATCTACCGGAGGCCCCTTACTCCAATGGGCACGGTTAGCCAGTGGACTGAGGATCCGGTCGGGCCTCTTAGGGATTGGCTCCACGGTGTCCGGTTCCTTCCACGCCCTGGTGGTAATGAGGTCCACCAGGGGGTCGGCAGGAGGGACAACCAAGAGGTAGACGGGCCCGCTTCAAATGCCTCCAAGAACACGGACTCGTCCGAGGAAGACTTGGGGGCAGACCACCCCCCCCCTTATGCGGAGCATTTCCATGATGTCTCCAAATGAGACATCCTCGGGGTGACCGTGGGGAGCCTTCCCTTCCTCCAAATCCGTGTCTTCCGTGAGAGACTCGGGAGTCAATGTGCCTCCTTTTGCACGTATGCTTGCGAGGAACATCCTCTGGGGGCTGTCAGAGGACTCGCAGCAGTAACCTGTTCCAGGGGAACAGCTTGGGGCAAAGAAGGGCTGTCCCAAGGGCCGGATGGTGGAAGCCTGACCCAGTGCAGAGGGAGCGGGACGGAGCCGAAACAAGTGCCGGGGTCCAGAGACCCTCAACAGGGCCCTCTCCACTACATCAAAAGCCGAAGGGAGCCGACCTCACCAAAGGATCCGACAATCGGCTCCCTCGATCCGAAGAGTGGATCGGAGCCGGCGCCAAGCGCCGGATCCGGGACAGTTCGCCCGACACAGACGGCGCCGAGGAGCACTGATCCCCAGATCCGGCTCGGATCCAGGCTCCGAGGTCGGATCCGATGCACTCGAGGGCAGGGTCGGATCCGGTACCAAGTACTATCGGCGCCGACCCACCCCGCCCGAAGCTGCTCGGCTCCAACTGCTCCAAACCCGGTAGCGGGTCGGAGAAGGAGCAATTGGCTTGAAAAAGGGGTCGAGCTCCCCAGAGGGGAGGCAAGAGCACTCCCATCTGCATCTGGGCCTGGATGAACCTTCTCATCATCCGTCCAGATCAGCGTCCGACAGGCTATAAGTTGATCTCGACGAGGCCACCGAGGTAGGCCTTGAGTGCCTCCTCGATAGCCTCGACGGAGATCGGGTCTCCTCCTCCTCAGGTCCCGTGAAAACACACTGGAGACCGGAGCCGAGGAGGGGAGAGCCAGCAGACAAGGAGGCCGGGAGAAGCCGCTTGGCTGGCGGGGCGAAACAGAGGTCTCGCCGCCGCTTATGGTGCTTCTCCCTCCGTCCTTCTTCCTAGCTTCCTCTCCTCCGAACCAGAAACGGGAGGTTGAGTCCCAGGAGGAGGAGGGGAGCCGGAGGGAACAACCGTGGTAACGGTTACCCCCGAAGGAGCGGAGGCCGGAGCCGAGTCCGGCGGCAAGAGACCCGCCAAAACAAGCTTGGACCTCCGCTCCTTCAATGCCCTGGGGTTGAACCCTGCACAAATGGAACATCCAGATGTGAGGTGTTCAACCCCAGGCATCTAACACAGAGTGTGGCCATCAGCTGGGGAAAGCTTATGGCCACACTCGGAGCACTTAGAAAAAATAGCTTTGGGCTGCTCAGACATTCCAAAAACCAACAAACAAAGTTACTAGAACTAAAAGTAAAAGTAACAAAAAACCACTCACAGGCCCAAACACACACTACGCTACCAGCGAGGGGAGGGATATAAATTTAAGTTTTAAACTCTAAAAAAAGTAATAATACAAGAGGGAAACCTACACTTTCACACAAATTTAACCAAAAAATTTTCAAAATTGAGTACTTTAAACACTAAATATAGCACTTAGCTGGAGAGCTGGAAAAACACAATCTGGTCACCATGCGCAGCAAATGAGATCTGAGGTCATGAGGGTAGAGCAGGGCATTATGGGTGAGGGGAGGAGCTGAGAGCTTGGATCCATAGCTGGTAAACCATGCCGGTTCGGATCCGATATCGGATCCATAACCCACAGGTTGCAGACAAATGAATCTCCTACTTCAGATTTTGACATTCACATACCCATGACCATAAAAAAAGTCCATAAAAAACTAGGAGCGTTATACAGAAATAAGCAATTTCTCACCAAAGCAGCAAAGATTTCAATAGCAAATTCCCACCTTATCTGCACCCTACATTATGCCTCTCCAATATATATACCAACCTAAGGCAATGCGATCTAAACAAGCTAGAGACCTGCTACAACAAAATCACCAAATTCGCCACAGGGGCATCCTACCATAGTCACCACTGTCTCTCACTTGCTGAACTGGGCTGGCTTGAACTCCCTCACCTCCTTCAGTGGTATCAACTCTCACTCGCCCACAAACTAATAAACCATCCACTAAATGTACCATCCCTCCAGAATCTACTCCAACCCTATCACACCACCAGACCACTAAGATCCAGCAACAAAAATCACTTGCAGATCACTAAAGCCAATAACTCTGCTGGTGAAGCACTATTCTCTTACACCATAGCCAAATTATGGAACTCCCTTCCACCCACAATTACCTCTGTACCGTCATGCACTCACTTCAAAACTTTACTAAAAGCGCACCTAAAAACATGCTGGCTATGCCCTTGCAACTCCCACTCTAATCACCCACCCCATCCAAACACTACCTTTCTTTCCACTCCACTAACAACCTTGATTATAGCAAGCTTAGATGCTCACAAGCCTAGTACTTATTATACAGCAGAAACTTCTCATTGTAACATTTGTTAATGTCTGTTACGTACTTCACAGATAAAGATTCTAGTTGTCTACTGATGTACTATGTTCTTCACCTGTAAATATGTTGCAAGTAATTGCTATGTTAAATTGTTAATCGCTATGTAATCCAATGTAACTACTGTTTATTTTAACTGTGGAACTTTTCTCCGCGGACCTCCGCTGAAAATGGACCTACGTTCAGTCGGACACTCCCAGTCAACACATGCAAATAAATAATAATAAACATAAATGAATCCCTTATTGGGACATGCAGGTATGTCTCTTTTAGGTCTAATGTCACCAGCCAGGCATTCTTGCCCAGCATGGGCAGAAGCTGCTGCAAAGTCAGCATTTTGAATTTTAGTATATCCAGGTATGTGTTCATAATTGAGAAATCCAGTATTGGCCACCAGGCCTTGTCCTTTCTGGGTACCAAGAATAGTCTTGAGTAAAAACCTTGTCCTTTTTCCTGTTCTGGTACTGGCTGAATGGCCCCCATATCCATGAGGGACGTAACCTGTTTCTGTGCCTCTGCCCATTGATTTTCTGGCAGATCCGGCCAACCGTTTGCCACTGGCAGAGTATGGAAATGGAATCTGTATATCCCTGTGATACTAGGTTTAGCACCCACTTGTCCTGGGTTATTAACTGCAAATTTTGAGGAAAAAATGCTAATTTCCCCCCTAATGGTGCTGCCAAAAGGCAAGTGCTTGGTGAAGGCAGAGGGAAATCATTGGGACTGTTTTCTGTAGGGTTGCGCTTTATCTCCTCCAGATTTGGAGGTAGAAGCACCCCTTTGACCTGTAAGAATCTTGCGCCTGGTATCTGGAACCATTAAGGCATCTGGATTTGCCCCTTTGAGCTCTGTCTGACACAAGAAAAGGACCAATTTTTTGTAGACCAGTGTCTACTTAATCTTGGTGGCTGCACTTGTAAGAAGTCTTTTACAGTTTGCATAGACTTAGCTTTGTCTTGCACTTTCTTTAAAACCTCTTCTGCCTTAATACCAAACAGAGCATCGTGCTGTAAAAGTGCATCCAGTAATTTAGCTTTAACATGATCACGCAAATTTTGCTCTTTTAGCCAGGCATGCCTCCTAATCACAGATCCAGTAACTGTGGCCCTGCAGGAGGCCTCTAAGGAATCAAAACCACATTGCAAAGTATGCTTTCCAACTTGTTCAGCTGCATGCAATAATTCCTGCAATTGTTTATTTTCTGCACATTCAGAAATCAACATCATTTTCTGTTTCAGCAATCCCAAAACATGTTGTTGATACTTGAGTATATGAAACTGGCAGCTTAAGGCCCCAAGGTTGCAGATGTATAAACCTTCTTTCCCCATTAGGGTTACCACCTTTACAATTGCCCAAAGTGGGACATTTTTTGTAGAAACGTCAGATTTTGCTGGGCAAAACATACCCAAAGCCAGTACAAAGGACAGAACTTCACTTTTTTGCCTAAATAAAAGCTTATTTTTTTAGCATTATAGTTGCTTATTCTGTTTCTTATAACATTTAGGTGTTTCAGATACAAAATAATTTATGCAACTATTAAAGAAAATGTAGGAAAACTTTTGTCCTAAAATCTCAGGACATTTGCCATTTTTTCAATTTTTTTGCAGGACACAACTGCCCAAAGAGGGACTGTCCCTCACAAAGTGGGACAGGTGGTAACCCTATTCCCCATCTATCCAGTGCCCTTGAATCTCTGTCAGAGGGGGTAGGATTTTTTGCTGTTCAGCCCTTAACTCCCTTTGGACCCTATGAAATAGTTTCAGGATCAGCAGCAGGGTTTCTAAATAAAAATTTGTGAGAGTCAGGTACCTGTAATATCGGTCAGGCTTGCTGGGAGCCGGAGGTAAGGAGTCAGGGGTCAAGCTTGACTTCGAAAACACATCATCCACAATGTCTAAAACTGGGGGTATGGCTAAAGGCCTGTGCTGAGGGAGAAGGAAATCCCTGAGCCTCTTTTTTGATTCTGAGAACTCTCGATTCTCCCAGTGAAAATCCTCCTTCAAAGTATGCAAGGTTTCTCCAAATGAATAATCCTCAGGAGGTGATGCAGATGGGATAGACTCCTCAGCATCAGAATCCTCATAGGGAGGTATAGATAATTCCTGATCAGAAGAGGAATCAGAAGAAATAGAAACCTGATCTGAAGATTCATAATCAGTGTCTTGCCTAGGCCTCTTATCAGGAGGGGGATGGGAACCCCTGATCAAGGTAATAAGGTCTTCAGCCATTTTGATAATCTGTTTTTTAGGCATAGCGGCCTGTGCACGTGGCTCATGCGTCTTTTTTTTAGCTTTCGAAGTTGCTTTTGTCTTTGGTTTTGCAGCTGTCATCAGTTTGATATAAAAATGTTGATGCCTGAATACACACTCAGAAGCTAGTGCCTGCTCAGTGGCTCCAGACCCATCCGAGGGAGATGCATCCGTGGGTCCAATACTTTGAGTATCTGGGGGCATGCCAGACTCCACATGGGTCTCGGTAGGAGCCTGCGACTCGAAAGTAGCGGGTATCAGGGGCTGTGAAAGTGCCTCACTGAGTACCAGCAACTGGCTTAGGAGAAGCTTCGTTGTTGGTTTTGGACCTCGACTGTCTCTCTGTCCTTTTCTTTGCGTTTTTTATCTACTCCAGTAGTCGGATTGCTATCTGACAACATTTCTGGGTAGTTAAATCTGTTTCCAAAATACTTTGAGGCAAAAATATACAGACGCTTAATAGTGCGTCAGTTAAAATCTAGCACAAAACCGACAGCCGGGCACGTTGTGATCAGGGCCTAGGCAAGGAATACAGTATAAATGGAAATCCTTATGAGGTATTTGCTTCCCACAAGTAATACAATTAACTTTTTCTGACATCGGCATGGAGCAAGAAAAAAGTTTCCCCAGCGGGGTACTTAGCTTTAGTGAAGACTTCGGTTCTGAAACTTAAACTCGAATATTTCAGGAGTCGGCCGACCAGCACTTGCAAAATGCTTCTGCTTTGGGCACCACGTGGCAGGAAAGACTAAAGAAAATGGCATTGGCTGCTTGTTTTATACCCCTGACGATGTGACATCATGGAAGAGGAGACACCAACCGACGCAGGACCCAAGACTTTGGAATTCAGGCCGACTGAGGGCAACCTGCCAGCATATTACCCAAATGTAATGACTGCAACAGTGAAACACAAAGAACATCCCTTTGTACAAAGGTTAGATGATTCAAAAGTATGTCCTGGAATTTTGCCTGAATTAGACAATCTCCCAGGTATGGGTATATTTGAATATTTCTTTGCCTGCAAATTGCAATAACTGGAGCTTGGCACTTTGTGAATACCCTGGGTGCAGCAGATAAGCCAAAGGGCAGTGCAGAAAACTGATGGTGCGTGTAGTCTGCTTTGAAGCATAGTTACCTTCTGCAAGATTCCCTGATTGGGATGTGCATCTATGCTTCTTTTAAATCTAGTGTTGCCAACCAGGCATCGTTGCCTAGCATAGGAAGTAATCGGTGAAGAGTCAGCATCTTGAATTTTGGAATCTCCAAAAAGGTGTTTAGAGTAGGTCCAGGATACGATGCCATGAATTGTCTTTTCTGTGTACCAGGAAAAGTCTCGAGTAGAAACCTTGTCGCTTTTCCTCTTCTGGTACCAGTTGAATAGCCCCCATGCTTAACAGAGAAAGTACTTGTTTTTGGGCCTCTGCCCACTGATTTCAGGGTAGGTCCAGCCACTCTTAGTGTTGGCAATGTGTGGAAGTGAAATCTGTATCCGTGGGACACTACATTTAAAACCCATTTGTCCTAGGTAATGAGTTCCCAATTCTTTGCATGAAGAGCAATCTTTCCCCCCAAAGGGGCAGTCAGAAATTTTAAAAGGAAGTCATTGAGACAGTTTATCATGGGGGAGTCTTATCCCCAGATTAGTTGTGTGTGTCCCCTGGGACTGAAACCTGGGGTTTTTGCTGTGCCTGGGTTTGGCTTGAGAAGACCTGGAAGGGGCTGGAAAGGACCAATTCTTAGAGGGCCAGTGCCTACTAAATCTAGGAGGCTGAACTTGTAAAAACATCTTTAACAGTTTTCATAGATTTAGCTGCATCTTCCATCTTTTTAAGTACTTCCTCAGCCTTGTTGCCAAACAGGCAGTCCTGATTTAAAGGAGCATCCAACAATTTAGCTTTAACATGATCAGGCAAAGATTGTTCCTTAAGCCAAGCATGCCTTCTAAGCAAAGACCCAGTAACAGCAGCCCTGCAAGAGATCTCTAATGAATCAAAACCACATTGCAAAGTATGTTTTCCAACTTGTTCAGCAGAATGCATTAAATCCTGTAATTCTTTATTTTCCACACAATCAGGAATCACCATAATTTTCTGTTTAAGCAGTCCAATAACATGTTGCTGATGCTTTAACATATGAAACTGGCAGTTTAAATCCCTAATGGGCAAGGTTGTAGAAGTGTAAACCTTCTTACCCTATCTATCCAGTGTCCTGGAGTCTCAATCAGAAGGGGAAGGGTTTTTAGCAGTAGAAGCCTTAATGCCCTTGGGCCCCTGTGAAATAGTCTCTGGAACTGCAATAGGATTTTTAAAAAGGAACTTGAGAGACTCAGGGACCCTGTAGTATCAGTCAGGTTTTCTGGGAGCAGGAGGCAGGGATTCAGGGGCCAAACTAAATTCTGAAAAAGCATAATCAACAGTGTCTAGTACAGGAGGAATAGCTAAAGGCCTACGCTGTGGTAGGAGAAGGAAATCCCTAAGCCTCTTTTTCTAGCCTATGGATTTTTTACACTTACTACCCCTTTAGTATGGGAACTATACCCCATTATTTTGCTGTGCCTCTGTTGAGCAGTGACACTGAGGTAATCCCTGGGTATATCCATTGGTCAAGATTTCTCTTGAACAAGGCCAGCCGAGTGCTCTGCCTCATATATACCGGATTTTATTCCACATGGTCACCTGCAAAAGAGTAGGCTACTTGAAATAGAGCTGGAGTTCTTTCAGTCGGGCAGCATAGGACAGATGTTTGAGACCCTTTATCCTTTTGGTGAGAACCTTCATGATAAGGTGGGCACAGGTAGTCTTCCTAACTACCTTACTACTTTATGGGTGGTGTCGAATGACAGACTACTATCAACCTGGGACCCCAGGTCCTGATAAACTTCTTTCTGTACTCAGTTGCCACCTATTTATTTGGTAGGGTAACCTTTTTTTTTTCGTAAAGGGTATGGACTATGCATTTTGGCATTGGGACCACAGTTTGCAGTGCGCCACCCTGGGTAATGCATCCAGAGGTAAGACTATGATTAAACAGCTGTCCTAGCTGTGGGTTTAATTCATAGATATCTCCTGGGAGGGGGGGTAGTTTTGCACTGAACCTGTCAGCCAGTATGTTGGCAATGTGTAGGGATCAGTAATCTTCACATCATTTTGAACTAGTTCTGAGCATATCTGGGAGTTTCGTCACCTAGTGATGGGTGTTTGGTGATACATTTATCCCTCTAGTGTTTATCAGAGAGCCCAATGTCTCTTTTGTCTCTTTCGTAGAGGTATTGCCCTCAATGGTCGTTACACACCGCGTGACGAATGACTGAGTCATATTTGTACCTGCTGTTGAGAGACGTATTTGTGTTTTGTGGAGGAGGAGAGGTTGTTCAGGTACTACAGGGCAATTTGTAACATTGCCTCAATATTCCCAGGTTCACCAGCTGAGCAGGGAATCAGAAAAATCCTGGCTTTCCCAGTGGAAATGCTCCCTTAGAGTATGTAAGGTTTCCCCAAAAGAAAAATCCTCAGGAGGGGAAGCAGAGGGAATGGAGTCCTCTGCATCAGAATCTTCATAAGTAGATAAGGGCAAATCCAGATCATCAGAAGAAACAGAAAAAACAGAATCCTGATCAGAAGATTTGTAATCAACTTCAGTCCTAGGCCTCTTAGAAGAGGTGGGGGGCTCCAGACCCATCCAAGGTTGAGACATCCACGGGTTCTATAGTTGAACCATCTTGCGGCATACCGGACTCTGAATGGGTCTCAGTAGAGACCTGCGAATCAGAAGTAGCGGGTATCAGGGGCTGCAAAAGCACCTCACTGAATACCGGCGAACTGGCGACTGGCTTACAAGCATCAGCAGTTTTGGACCTTGACGGCCTGTCTCTGTCTTTGCATTTTTTCGGAATCCCGGTAGTCGGATGGCTAACTGATGACATTTCTGAATAATTAAACAGAGAATCGAAATATTTATAGGCGAAAATATACCGACGACAGATAGTGTGCTGATTAAATAAAGCACAAAACTGTCAGGGCCTAGGCAAGGAATACAGTATGAATGAGAATCTTTAGGAGGTATTTGCTTTCCAAAAGTAATGCAATTAACTTTTACTGACATCGGTAAGGAGCAAGAAAAAGTTTCCCCAACAGGGTACTTAGCTTTAGTTGAAGACTTCGGTTCTGAAACTCGAAAATGAAAATTTCAGGAGTCTGCCGACCGGCACTTGCGATCTGCTTCTGCTTCGGGCACCGCACAGCAAGAAAGACTGATGTAATGGTGTCGGCTGCATGTTTTATACCCCTGATGACCTGATGTCATGGAAGAAGGGACAACAACCGATGCAGGACCTAAGACTTTGTTAATCAGGCCGACTGAGGGCAACCTGCCAGCAGATTACCCAAATGTAATGACTGCAACAGTGAAACACGAAGAACATCTTCCAAACCGTCACAGAATCATAGTGCTTGTGATGTTATTATTATGTGCAGGAGACAATGAAACACAAGTCCCATAGATGACTTGCAAACAAAGCACACTAACTTAATCTTACTGCTTTAATCATAGCCTGTGGACTTAAGGGACTAGACTAGGGTTCTTGTGTAGATCTTTGTGCTTTGGGTGGGGGCAGTGGTAGTGCCAAAAGTGCAGTATTGTAAAAGACAGTATAATCAAATTCTACTGCAGTAAAAACACAACATTAAGGTAGAGTCCTAACACTTCAAACCAATTTATTAGCAGTGCTTAAAATCTGAGTGAAACCTCACATCCAGGGATAGAGTATAAGATTCAAGGATAATTAGCCTTCATGAAAAAACATGCTGGTAAAACAGCAAAAAGAGTAATACTGGAACACGTGTAAACAAATGCTAAAATGCACTCCAACCAAGCACCAACTACTCCAGGAACAGAAGCAATTCTAGCAACAGTAACAAATGAAAAGTAAAGAAATGTCACACACTGAAACATACACTTCAAAACCAAACAAGTCTAAGGAAAGTACAGTTTTGTACCTACCATAAATGTAGATGTTCGAGTGCTCATACAGCTGCAGTCATAACAGATGGGTTATCCTGCCGTCAGGCGGGTCCTCGGTCGGCCGAATTCCAAAATCTAGGTCCGGCGTCGGTTGTCGTCGCTTCTTCCCTGACGTCAGTGCGGCAGGGGTATAATTTTCTTCATTTTCTTGCCCCAGATGTCAGGTGCCCCCAGAAGGAAGGCAAACATAATGTTATGCAAAGATGCAATGTTGATAAATCAAAAACAGTAGTTGCAAGCAAATACACCATAAAAGAATACCCCAAAAAGGTTATATGAAAAGTGTTTGTCATAAGGCCTGTCCTAAGAGGGGATGTAGGGAGGGAAACCTGGACTGCAGCTGTATGAGCACTCGAACATCTACATTTATGGTAGGTACAAAACTGTACTATGTTCATCGTGCATACAGCTGCAGTCATAACAGATGGGTAGAATCCCAAAGCCAAGTAAGGGTGGTAGGCACTAAGTGGAACTAGGAGGGGCTAGGATGCCCTGCAGGACTGTTGTGGCAAAGCCCGCTCTAGATTTCGAGTATAGTGGGAGGTGATAGTGCTTGGAGAAAGTGTGCACTGAACTCCAGGTGGCTGCTTCCAAAATGTCCTTGGTAGGGACCCCCCTGAGGAAGGCTGCAGAGGTAGCTGTGGCTCTGGTGGAGTGGGTTCTGATGCATGCAGGCACAGTTTTTCCATGAAATGAGTAACAAAAGCGTATGCAGTGGGCTATCCATTTTGAAACTTTCTGTTTGGAAATAGCCTTTCCCTGAGCACCTACAGCATAAGACACAGAGTTGCTCAGATTTCCTGAATGGCTTTGTTCTGTCCAAGTAGTAACGAAGTTGTCTGTGAATGTCCAAGGAATGTAGTAGTCTTTCCCCTTTGTTTTGTGGATTAGGATAAAAGGTAGGTAAGTGGATAGTCTGATTCAAAGCTACACTGGATACTACCTTTGGCATAAAGGTAGGATTGGTTCGTAAGGAAACTCTGTCCTGATGGAAAAAGACGAATGGTTGCACAGCCATGAGGGCCTTTAGCTCCGAAACCCTGTGTGCTGAGGTGATAGCCAGAAGAAAGGCTGTTTTCCATGACAAGTACTGTAACTTTGTTGAAGAAGCTGGCTCGAAGGGTGGAAGGGTCAGCTTTTCCAATACGTAGTTGAGGTCCCAAGCAGGGACTGGTGGTTTCTTTGAGGGTTTTAAATTCTTTGCCCCTCTTGAGTAACTGCCTTAAGAGAGGGTGAGAGAATAATGGAGGATCTGTGTTGTATTGTGCAGAAATGGCTGAAGCGTGGATCTTGATGGAGGAGAAGGAAAGTCCATTGTGTAACATCTCAGCTAGGTACTGTAAAATTTGAGGTATATTTATTACCCAAGGATTCTGTCCCTTTTCTTGATTCCAGGCACAAAATAGTTTCCATTTGGCGGAGTAAGCCTTTCTAGTAGAAGGTCTTCTGGCCTCCAAGATGACATCCTGCACCTCCTTGGAGAGGAGAAACTGTTGGGAAATCAATGAATTCTCCATGCAGCTAGATTCAGAGTTTTGAGATGGCTGTGAAGGGTTTTGTAGTTGTGCTGGGACAACAGAAGAGGGACTAGAGGTAGGATCCATGGTGGGGAATGTGTCAGGCTTCTCAGGAGCGGATACCAGTGTTGTCTTGGCCAGTCTGGAGCGATGAGAATCATTTTTGGCCTCTCTGCTCTGGCTTTTAATAGAACTTTGGGCAGCAGAGGAAGAGGTGGGAAGGCATAGACTGTCAATGTTGCCCAATTGAAGGAAAGTGCGTCCACTTTCCAGGCCTGTGGATGATAGGTCCTTGAAGAAAATTTTTTCAACTGGCAATTTCTGTGGGTAGCAAAGAGATCTATGTCTGGCTGTCCCCGTGCCCGAGTTATCTTTGTGAAAACTTGAGGATGCAACTTCCATTCGAGTGGATCTGTCATATTTCTGCTTAGGTTGTCTGCCAGTGTGTTTTCCTTCCCTGGAAGGAATTGTGCCAGTAGTTGAATTTGCAATTCCAGTGCTGTGTTCCATAGGGTCATGGCTTGCCTGCACAGGGGCTATGAATGAGTTCCCCCCTGTTTGTTTATGTACCACATCACTGTGGTGTTGTCTGTCCTTATCAATAGCTGGCCTGGATGCAGTAGATCTTTGAAGGTCATAATAGCCTTTTGCACGGCTAGCATTTCCTTTTGGTTGATGTGAAGGTGCTTCTCTTTTCGGGTCCATTTTCCCTTATCAATAGCTGGCCTGGATGCAGTAGATCTTTGAAGGTCATAATAGCCTTTTGCACGGCTAGCATTTCCTTTTGGTTGATGTGAAGGTGCTTCTCTTTTCGGGTCCATTTTCCCTGAATGCACTGATCTGTCATGTGTGCTCCCCAGGCGTAGTCTGAGGCGTCTGTTGTGATGATTTGAGTTGCTTGAGGTACACAGAAAGGAAGACCTGTGTTTCTTTGGCAAGTTTGAGCCCACCACATAAATTCCTTTTGAAGGCATGGAATGAGTGGTATAATTGCTTCCAAGCTGTGGCTGTGTTGAGACCATAAGTTTTTTAGGTACCATTGAAGTTTCCTCATATGCAGCTTTGCACATGGGATTAGTAGGATGCAAGATGCCATGAATCCCAGAGCCTGCAGGACTTTCCTTGCAGTTAGCCTGGTGTAAGTTGCCATTTTTCTGAAGTATTGAGACAGTTGCCCTTGCTTGTCTGGCGTGAGGTAGGCCATCTGGGTGGTTGTATCCAAGCTGGCACACAAGAAAATTATTTGTTGAGAGGGTATTAGTTTTGATTTCTTTTTGTTGACTGTGTATCCCAGGAAGTTAAACAGTTTTATTACAAATGCCAGGTGCTGCAGTAGTATGTCCTTGCTGTCCGCTTGGATCAGGCAGTCATCCAGATATGGGTAGATTTGTATCCCTTGTAGTCTGCAGAAGGCGATTACTGATGCCAGGCATTTCGTAAACACTCTGGGCGCAGTAGATACGCCAAAGGGCAATGCAGAGAATTGGTAATGGGTTGAACCTGCAAGAAATCTGAGGTATCTTCTGCAATCTTGGCTGATAGGGACATGCAGGTATGCCTCCTTGAGGTCCAATGTTACCAGCCAAGACTCCTTGCCCAGCATGGGAAGAAGCTGCTGTAATGTGAGCCATCTTGAATTTTGGCACCTGTAGGTATGTGTTTAGGATGAATAGGTCTAAGATAGGTCTCCAATCTTTGTCTTTCCTTGGTACCAGGAATAGTCTGGAATAAAACCCTTGACCTTGTTCTTGTTCTTTTGCAGGTACCTCTTGAATTGCTTTCATGTCCATGAGAGCTGAAATTTGTTTTTGTGCCTCTGCCCTTTGATTTTGTGGCAGGTTTGGCATGCCTCTCAATTTTGGAAGGGTGTGAAAGTGGAACCTGTAGCCTCTGTCTATAATGTCCAGAATCCATTTGTCTCTTGTAACAATATGCCAATTTTTTGAGAATAATGTCAGTTTTCCGCCCAAAGGTGCTGCCATTAAAGGTTTGCTTGGCAGGTGTAGGGGGAAGTCATTGTGTCTGTTTTCTAAAAGACTGTGATCTGTCTTCTCCACCTCTTGGGGTTGATGCTTGCCACTGTCTGGCTCTGAAAGATCCTTGAGGTTGCCCTCTACCCCTTGGATGCCTGTATCTGCCCCTATGAGGTCTGTCCGTGGCTGGAAAGGACCAATTTTTTGAAGGCCAGTTTCTGCTGAAACGTGGAGGCTGTACCTGCAGGAAATCTTTCACTGTTTGCATTGATTTCACTTTTCCCTCCATTTTCTTTAGCACCTCCTCAGCTTTAACACCAAACAATACATCTTTTTGAAGAGGTGCATTTAATAATTTAGCTTTGACATGATCTGGTAAGGTTTGCTCCTTGAGCCAAGCATGCCTACTTATAACAGACCCCGTAACAGCAGCTCTACAGGAGGCCTCTAAAGCATCAAAACCACACTGCAAGGTATGTTTACCCACTTGCTCTGCACCATGCAACAAATCCTGCAACTCTTAAATCTGGTTGTTCTGGTTGCGTCATCTTGCTTTTCAGCTGAGATATCAAAAACTGTTGATACTTTAACATATGGAACTGACAGTTTAATGCCCTCATGGTTAAAGTGGCCGAGGTGTACACCTTTTTCCCCCACCTTTCTAAAGCTCTGGAATCTCTCTCTGAAGGTAATGGGTTATTAGCAGTAGAGGCCTTAATTCCCTTGGGACCCTGTGAAATAGTTTCTGGGTCAGCAGTATGGCTTTTGTACAGGGACTGGTGAGAATCAGGAACCCGGTAATACCTGTCTGGTTTAACAGGAGCTGGAGGCAAAGAATCAGGATTAAGGCTGGCTTCTGTGTACACATCATCCAATATATCTAAAACAGGAGGGATAGCCAGAGGCCTATGCTGGGGGAGCAGAAGAAATTCCCTGAGCCTTTTCTTGGAATCTGAGTAATCTTGGCCTTCCCAGTGAAAGTGTTCCCTCAATGTATGCAGGGTTTCTCCAAAAGAGAAGTCCTCAGGGGGGGAGACCGAGGGAATAGACTCCTCTGCATCAGAATCTTCGAAGGGAGAATAGGCATAATCCTGGTCCTCAGAAAGTTCTGAGGTAATAGAAGCTTGATCTGAGGAAGGGTAGTATTCCTCTAATCTGGGCCTTTTGTCAGAGGGGGGTTGAGAAAGTACAGTTTTGTACCTACCATAAATGTAGATGTCCGAACTGGATAGCATCTGCAGTCATAACAAATGGGTTGTCCTGTCGTCAGGCAGCCCTTCGGTCGGCCGGATTCCAAAATCTGGGTCCGGCTTCGGCTGATGTCGCACTTCACCCGACATCATCTCTGCTGGTCTTCAGGTATAAAGGCATCAGCCGACGCCATTTTCCTCAGTGTTTCTTGCCCCAGATGCCAGTTGCCCTCTTGGAAGGCTAAATTTTGGAGAAATGCCAATGTTTCCAAAAAAGTAGAAGGCAAACACAAAAAATAAGCATGTATGTACATATATACAAACAAATACACCATAAGAGACTCCCCCCAGCTAGCTATTAGGAGGGTAAATACCCTAGGAGTACCACAGAGGGAAGGAGGAGGGTAATCCTGACTGCAGATGCTATCCAGTTCGGACATCTACATTTATGGTAGGTACAAAACTGTACTATGTCCTTCATGGATGCATCTGCAGTCATAACAAATGGGTAGAATACCATAGCCAAACTAGGGAGGAGGAAGAAAAATTATGGTGTGGTTAGGATCCCTTGCAGTACAGCAGTGGCAAACCCTGCTCGGGATCTAGAATATAGAGGTAAATTATAATGCTTGGCAAATGTATGCACGGAGGTCCAAGTAGCCGCCTCAATAATGTCCTTGGTTGCCACTCCTCGTAAGAAAGCTGTGGTAGTGGCTGTAGCCCTTGTAGAATGAGGCCTTATGTTCTGTGGAATTGGTTTTCCATGGTAGGAGTAACAGAATCTTATGCAATTTCCTATCCACTTGGAGATTGTCTGTTTGGAAATTGGTTTTCCTTCCCTTCCTGTTGCATAGGCTACAAAAAGCTGGTCAGTTTTTCTGTTACTTTTGGTTCTGTCCAGGTAGTAGCGTAACTGTCTATGTACATCCAAGGTATGCAGCATTCTTTCCCCTCTGTTTTGTGGATTGGGAAAGAAGGTAGGTAGGTAGATTGCCTGGTTTAAAGACACTCTGGATACCACCTTAGGCATAAATGTAGGATTAGTTCTCATGGACACCCTATCTTGATGGAAGATTAGGAAGGGTTGCACTGCCATTAAGGCCTGTAGTTCCGAAACCCTCCTTGCTGAGGTAATTGCCAGTAGGAAAGCAGTTTTCCATGACAGGTGTTGTAGATCTGCTGTTGCTGCTGGTTCAAACGGAGGGAGTGTCAACTTTTCTAGCACAAAGTTCAAGTCCCATGCTGGTAATGGTGGTTTCCTAGGAGGTTTTACATTCTTGATCCCTCTGAGGAACTGCCTGAGTAGAGGATGTGAAAAGACAGGTGGATCAAAGCTGTATTCTGCTGAAATAGCTGATGCATGTATCTTGATGGAGGAATAGGACAGGCCTGTATGTAGAAGCTCTGCCAAGTACTCCAGAATGTTAGCAATATCTATGTTTGACACATCTTTTCCTCTTTCAGTACTCCAAGTGACAAAACCTTTTCCATTTTCCTGCATAGTTCCTTCTTGTTGAAGGTCTGCGGGCTTCAAGGATAATGTCTTTAACCCTTTGTGAAAGATCTGGGTTAGTTGCTGCTATGTGATGTTCCAGGCAGTCAGTTGCAAGGTTTTTAGGTTTGGATGCATGATGTTGTAGTTGTTCTGAGTTAACATCAAAGGCATCAGGGGTATTGACCACATTTTCTCCCGAGACATGCTCCTCAGCAATGGGTACCAGTGTTGTCTTGGCCAGTTCGGAGCTATCAGGATTATCCTTGGACGTTCCTCTTTGATTTTCAGTAGTACCTTGTGCATCAAGGGAAGAGGTGGAAATGCATATGCTGTCAGGCCTTTCCAGCTGAAGGATAGAGAGTCCACCTTCCATGCAAGTGGGTGGAATGTCCTTGTGCAGAATTTTTTGAGCTGGTGATTGAGTGGGGAAGCGAATAGATCTATTTGTGGCATTCCCCATTTCTTTATGATGGCCTTGAAGATGTCCGGGTGTAGCATCCATTCGTGAGCATCCGAGGTGGTTCTGCTTAACATGTCTGCTAGGGTGTTCTCTTTTCCCGGTACAAATATTGCCTGTAACTGGATGTTGTAGCTGAGAGCCAGATTCCAAAGGTCCAAAGTCATTCTGCATAGGGGGTATGAATGAGTGCCTCCCTGTTTGTTGATGTACCACATGACTGTGGTGTTGTCTGTCCTTATCATCAAATGGCCTTCTTTGAGGAATGGTCTGAATTTTTGATTGCCAGTTTTACTGCCAGCATTTCTTTTTGGTTTATGTGCAGGTGCAGTTGGTGCTGAGTCCACAATCCTTGTACGCATTTGTCCAGCATGTGCGCCCCCCATCCTAGGTCTGAGGCGTCCGTTGTGATGGTTTGGCTTGCTCGAAAGTTGTGGAAGGGTAAGCCTGGGTTTGACTGGCATGCTTGAGCCCACCATAGGAACTCCTGTTTTAGGCATGGAATTAGTGGTATTTCTGTTTCTAAGCAGTGCCTGTGTTGAGACCATAAATTCTTTAGGTACCACTGTAGCTTTCTCATATGCAGTCTGGCATGTGGGACCAAGATTATGCATGATGCCATGAAGCCCAAGGCCTGCAGAACTTTTCTTGCTGTTAGTTTGTTCTGCTTTGTTAATGCCAAGAAGTAAAGAGGGAGCTCTTTTTGTTTTTCTGCAGTTAGGAATGCCATTTGTTTTACTGTGTCCAATTCCGCGCCCTAGAATGTTCTTGTTTGGGATGGTATCAGCCTTGACTTTTGTAAATTGACTGTGTATCCCAGGGCTTGTAGCAAGTAAATGACCCTTTGTAAATCTGTTGTCAGCTTGCTTTTGTTGTCCGCTTGTAACAGGCAGTCGTCCAGGTATGGATAAATTTGGATCCCCTGTACTCTGCAGTGAGCGATTACTGATGCCAGGCATTTTGTGAATACTCTGGGTGCAGTAGATAAGCCAAAGGGCAATGCTGAGAATTGATAATGCTCTGATCCTGCAAGAAATCTGAGGTATCTTCTGCAATTTGGTCGAATGGGGACGTGCAGGTATGCCTCCTTGAGATCTAGAGTTACCAGCCAACACTCCTTGCCCAGCATGGGAAGAAGTTGCTGTAGGGTCAGCATTTTGAATTTTGGGACAATGATGTATGTGTTTAAGATGGACAGGTCGAGAATAGGTCTCCAACTTTTCTTTTCTTGGTACTAGGACGAGTCTGGAGTAGAATCCTTTGCCCTGTTCTGTTATTGGTACTCTTTCCACAGCTCTCATCTTTGTTAATTCCGTTATCTGCTGCAGAGCTTCTATTTTTGATTTGGAGGCAGGTTTGGCATTCCTCTTTTACTGGTAAGGTGTGAAAGTGGAACCGTAGCCTTGGTCTATGGTTTGCAAAATCCACTTGTCTTTTGTGATATAGTGCCAATTTTTGAAAATAAGGCTAACTTTCCGCCTAATGGTGCTGCTATTTGCTCCCTGGTAGGCGGAGTTAGAGCCAAGTCACTGTGATTGTCCTGTTGCAGTGGCAGTGGTTGTGTCTGTGCCTCGGTTATTGCCTTGCCACTGTCGCCCTCTGTAGGCACCTCCTCTGGATTGATTTCTGCCTCTAGAGCGTCTATTCCTGCCCCTTTGGGATCTTGTGGAGTCAGGAAAGGACCAATTTTGGCAGGCCAGTTCCTGCTAAACCTTGGGGCTGAACCTGTAAGAAATCTTTAACTGTTTGTACAGATTTTGCCTTTTCTTCCATTTTCTTCATTACCTGCTGGGCAGGTGTACCAAATAGACTGGCCTTATCCATAGGAGCATCTAATAGCTTTGCTTTAACATAATCCGTAAGACCTGTTCTTTCAACCATGCATGCCTTCTTATCACTGTGCCAGTCATGGCTGATCTAAATGAAGCCTCCAGTGCATCATAGCCACATTTTAAGGAATGGTTACTAACCTGTTGGATGTTATTCACCATTTCTAATACATATTTCTTATCTAAAGATTCATCAGAGGACAGTTTTTTAGTTAACTGATCAAGCATAAACTCTTGGTATTGGATCATGTGAAACTGACAGTTTAAAGCTCTAGCTGAGAGAGTAGCAGAGGTGTAAACTTTTTTCCCCCATCTCTCTAAGGACCTGGATTCCCTTTCAGAAGGAATAGGGTTTTTTGCTGTGGTCGAGGCTACTGCCTTAGGCCCCTGGGAAATAGTTTCGGGGTCTGCAAGTGGGGCCTTGTATAGGTGGTGATGAGTGTCTGGCACCCTGTAAAATCTATCTGGTTTGGCAGGGGCTGGAGGTAAAGAATCAGGAGCAGTGCAGACATCATTAAATGCATCATCCACAACAGGCAGAACAGGAGGTATAGCTAAGGGCCTATGTTGTAGTAAGTGCAGAAAAGTCCTAAGCCTTTTTCTTGAATCTGAGAAATCTCGACCCTGCCATTGGAATTGCTCTCTCATGGCATGTAAGGTTTCCCCAAAGGAAAATTCCTCTGGTGGAGAGGCAGCTGGAATGGATTCTTCTGCATCGGAGTCTTCATAAGTAGAAAAAGGATCCTCTGGCTGGTCTGTAATGTCTGAGTCATCCGCAGAATCATCAGAGGACACTGGCTTGGGGGGCTCTGCTCTAGGTCTCTTTTCTGGGGGCTGAGAGGCCCTGTCTGGGTGAGATTGGGATCCCCTAATTAAGGATATTAAATCTTCTGCCAGAGTAAGCATTTGTGAACTAGAAGTGGGCCTGTGTGAGGGGGGTTTAACAGGCACAGATTTAGCAGATTTGGCTGCTTTAGCCCTGGCAAAGGCCTTGATAGACATGGCTGCAGGGGTCTAGCAGCACCACGTGCTGGGGTAGAGACATCCAAAGGGATGGTGTCTGATAAATCACTAGAAACCACAGTTGTAGGCAAAATTTCTGAGGCCGATTCAGGTAAGGTAGCAGGAGCCTCAGTAGTAGTCATGGATTCGCTGAAGATTGACCAGTTTTCTCGGTTTCGCGAAACCGAGACACTCGCTTGCTTAACCGTGGTTTCGGCCGAAACGGACTGCGAGTGTCGGTCTTTTTCTTTGCGTTTAACAATTTGGGTAGTCGGAGGATCCGACGGCATAATGTACGCAAAATCTGAGCCGAAAAACTGTTCAGCAAACTCCGACAGACGCCTAAGCGTTCGTCGGTTGAAGGAAGCACAGGCCGAACAGGCTGCTACGTCGTGGTCTGGGCCTAAGCAAGGCAGACAGTAAGAGTGGAAATCTTTATGAGGTATTTGTTTCCCACAAGTTAAACAGTTATTGACTTTTTCTGACATCGGCTGAGGCAAGAAAGAGTCCCCAACGGGTACTTAGCTTTTAGAAGTCTTCGAAGTAGTATTCGGTAGTAGTAATCTCTGGATCTGACCGACCGGCACTTGCGAACAGCTTCTGCTTCGGGCGCCACGCGGCAAGAAAGACTGAGGAAAATGGCGTCGGCTGGTGCCTTTATAACCCAAGACCAGCAGAGATGACGGCGGGTGAAGTGCGACATCAGCCGAAGCCGGACCCAGACTTTGGAATCCGGCCGACCGAAGGGCTGCCTGACGACAGGACAACCCATTTGTTATGACTGCAGATGCATCCATGAAGGACATCCCCTGATAAGAATAATCAAATCCTCAGCCATTTTAAGCATCTGTTTTTTAGGCATGGTGCCTTGAGAGGGGGTCTGAGGAACCTGTTTTTTGGTTTTCATGGCTGTTTTGGATTTAGTGAAGGCTTTAATAGAGAAGGAGGAAGGCCTGAAGACCCCTTGAGAAATGGCAGGCCTGTCTAAATTCTGAGTTTCCCCGCCAGGAGTGGCGTCAGTATCTGTAGTAGGAATGGGGGCCGAGGAGCCTGCGACCTCGGGTACTGAAGTCACCGGTAATGCATTGTCATCGGTACTCAGCGGCTGCATCGGCGCTTTGCTGAGTACCGGAGAACCGGTAGTCGGCCTTAGCGTGGTTTCAGTAGGTAGTGCGGACCTCGTATGTCGGTCCTTATCCTTGCGTTTTTTGCTCAAAACTGGAGTCGGAGTATCCAATGACATAGTATAATTAAATTTTTTGCCAAAAAAGTGAAGGGCGAACTCCGCCCAACGCTTAATAGTGCGTTTGTTGAATCTAGCACAAAAACGGCAGGCCGAGACGTCGTGGTCTGGGCCTAATCAAGGTATACAGAAAGAGTGGAAATCCTTATGCGGTATTTGATTCCCACATGAAATGCAATTATTAACTTTGTCTGACATCGGTCTGAGGCAAGAAAAGTTTCCCCAACGGGGTACTTAGCTTTCAAGAAGACTTCGGCTGAAATACTTTCGTAAATCTCAGGAGCTGGCCGACCGGCAATTGCGAACTGCTTCTGCTTCGGGCACCGCGCGGCAAGAAAGACTGAAGAAAATGGCATCGGCTGCCTCTTTTATACCCCTGCCGCACTGACGTCAGGGAAGAAGCGACGACAACCGACGCCGGACCTAGACTTTGAAATTCGTCCGACCGAGGACCCGCCTGATGGCAGGATAACCCATCTGTTATGACTGCAGCTGTATGCACGATGAACATCTGCAATCAGGCACCTTGATCTCGTTTCACAACTGGACTGGTGAACACTCCTGAAATATGTCAACATATCAAAGAACCAAAAAGTCATAAGTATTACACCAGGACATCTCTGCCTTAGGTTTCTCTCATCTAATTACCTGTATTAGGAAAGATGACAAAATGTCATGAACACACCAGACTGGATACTTCCAAACAAACAAAAAAAAAAACATTACACACTCAGCAGAAAGCAGCTGAATTACCTAAGTGAACATGATCAGTATTTACTATCTGGAAATAACAAACCAACTTCTACCACTCCAAAAACCATCACAGTAAGAGGCGAAAAGCAACAGACTTTGAATGCGAAGAAAGAACAACTAGAAGTACTAAAAACCTAACTGGGTAAGTAAACTGGGCGTGACCTGGGAGCAATGTTTGATTAAACATCTTGCTCAAATTCACAGAACAGGCCGATGGAGGCTGTGGGACTCGAACCCTGTGACTGATGCAGTGTCTAAGACTGGTAGCACACAGTCTTAAAACTCTATTTCAAACTAAATGATACATATCATAGCTTAGAAATACTTAACAGTTCAGATATTCTCAGAAATATCAAACCAATAATCATTATCTAGGGGCATCAGAATAAGAAATAAAGGCACAAAGAAACTATAACAGGTTGCAAGGCAAAGACAGAATGATAAAGACAGTCAGATACCCTTCATAAGGGATGCCAGAAACAACTTGCTTAACAGTCCACAGGACATCAAAGGCACATGGAAGGAGTACTTCCAGCAATTTCTGAACAAAGAAAACCTCACAGAAGCTGTACTGTCCCAGACATAGCCTACAATGAGAGAAGAGGTGGAGTACACCACAGAAGAAATAAGAACAGGACTAAGGAAACTGAAGTAATCGAAAGCAGCAAGCTTAGACGACGTAACAGCAGATGTAAATTGGGTGAGACAGAGTAAAAATGGCTCCTGAGGGTACTCACTGCAGTAATGAGGGAAAGGCATATCCCAGATGACTGGATAATAAAGCATACTAATGCCAGTGTTCAAAAACAAAGGGGATGTTTACACCTGTGGGCAGTACAGAGGTATTAAACTCCTGTCACACTGCATGAAAGTTCTGGAGAATGTGACTGATAAGATGGAAGACTTAACAGTTCGGATTCATATCAGGATGCAGCACAATTGACCAAATGCTTGCAATGAGACAGATACTTTAGAAAAAGCTAGAAATGAGAAGAGTCCAACTGGGCATTCTTAGACTTAGAAAAAGCATATTACACGGTCCCAATAAAACAGATTTGGGCAGTCCTGCAGTGGCCCCAAGTCCCAGAAATACTGGTAGAATTAGTTGAAACTTTGTACAAGGATCCCATGACTCTGGGATTTAGAAAAAAACATCCCTGGGATTCCATCTGTGTCCAGGGGCATCGGGTGCTAACTTGTCCAAACATGGGCTAAATTCTTGGCAAGTCTTATAAGAGCCTCAGGGCCAACAGCCTAGTAACGTCCTATGAAGTACAAATAGTGACCAGTGTCACAGAGGGATTCTCGGTGGGAGTGGGTGTGCATTTAATTTTAGCTCTGACCCAACTTCTGTTCATACTGGTGATGGACTACAATTGCAAACAGCTCAACAAAGCTGCTGTATGCAGACAATGTGGCATTACAAGCAGACTGAGCAAGAATATCAGCACAGTATAGGGAAATGAAATTTAAAACTGAAGGCACATGGGATGAAGCTGAGTACAGATAAGACAGTTGTAATGGGCAGCAAATGGTGAAGTTCAGTAGAAGGTGAGAATTGAGACAGAAGGGAAATAGTGGAATAGGTTAACAGCTTCAAGTATCTGGAAGGGGTAGTTGAAGAAAAGAGAAGTTTGAATGAGGAGGTCAAAGTTAGAATCAGAGGGGTTACACCCAGCTGGCACAGTGTCAGGTGTAGTGTCTTGACAGAAGAATGCCAAAAAAGATGAAAAGTAAGGTGCAGAAAAAAGTGGTGTGACCAGTACTACTGTAAGGTACAGAAACCTGGGCCGTAAAGGCGGAGCAGCTGTGGAAGCTACAGGTGATGGAGATGAAGTGCCCGAGATGGGTGATAGGATGCACACTATAGGACAGACGAAGAAATGAGGACATAAAAGCAAAAACCAAAGTAGCTCCAATTGCAGAAAAGGTCAAACAGAACAGATTACAGTGGTTCAGACATATGTGCAGAAAAGCAGAAGACTATATGGTGAAGATGATTTCGGACAGAAAGGATAAAAGGAAAAATGTAAGCAAGTTACTATATTTCCAAAGTAAAAAATGTACAGGCTCAGAATACAAAAAAAACATTTATTACTGTTAAATAAGGTTAAGCGCTTTCATCTGAAAATTTGTCAGACTACATCAGAACAAAATTCCCATACAGCGCGATCCTTTTATAATCAAACCAACCAATCAAAACACAATCCCCTAGTTAATTCATTAAAATTAAAATAAGACATTGAATTAATTAAAAAATACAGTTAAAAAATAATGAACATAACAAAATACAGTTCTTATTAGGATGCAGTCATATTAACACAACTAGACAATTTATGTAATACTTACAACTCAGCTGCTCGTATCTTTAGGACACTATTGATACTTATACATTCATTTAAACCTGGGGGCCTTGCTGCATCAAGTCTTAGTTGCCAGTATAATTCTTTATACTCTAGTTTGGCTTCTCAAGCCCCCCCCCCATTCCCCCCCCCCTCGGGTCTTGTTTCATCTGTTCCAAAATGAAAAAAAAAGTGTATTTACAATCAACACAATCCCTAGCTTGTCTAAAAAGTGCATTTGTGTCCTTCCTATGCATAACATCGTAGTTGTGTTCATATGTACGCTTTCTAATAGTTCTCGGTCTTTCCTACATAAACTTGAGCATGTAATACAGATAACCAAATATACCACACCTTTGCTGTTGCAATTAAAATGCCCTTTTGGTTTAAAACGAAAACCCCTAGTCTCAAGGTACATCTCATTTCTGTCTCCCATAAATCTACACTGGTTACAATAACCACACCTGTAGGTACCATCCCTCTTGTTTTGAATGTTCATTCTAGATACATTGCCAGCCTCCAGAATTTCCTTTCAATTCCTGTTCCTTCGCCTTACAAATGCTGGAGGATTCCCTATTTTTCTACTAATGTCCAGGTTAAGAGTTAACATGTTCCAATATTTTTTAATAACATTTTGTACATCTGTAGAATTGGCAGAAAAGTTATACACAAATGCCAAGTCTTGCGTGTTGGTGTTAACTGCATTTGTAATCTGTCCAGTTTCTTTTACCCAGAAGTGGGGAGTACTTCTGTTCTCTCTCCTTGCATACCTCATCTGGTAGTCTGTCTATTCGAGTGTTAGGGTAACTTCTTTCCATAAAGAGACTGTTCACAATTATTTAATTCTCAAAATCTTCTTGTTTAGTGGTCATCCTGGATGCCCTAATCATTTGTGCCTTCACAATCCCCTTCTTTTGGTAATGTCTATGTTCACTTAAATAATGTAGGTAAGAGTTGGAGTACATATCCTTTATAAGTGGACATCTAAATAATTAATAGCCTCTCTTGAATGTCCACTAGTAAATTTCAAAAAATTTGTAGTTGCTCCTACACATTTGAAAAATTCTTCCAACTCTCTCTCTCTCTTTGACCCATTCCAAAAAGACAGACATCATCTAAAAACCTGGTATAGAAGGACATTTTACTTGCATAACTTGAGGTAAACACAAAATTCTTTTCCCACACAAAAAGTCCCCATTGCCACTCTCTGGGTTTGTTTGTAATATTCACTATTAAAGTAGATATAGTTGTTCTTTAAAATTATATCCATGAACTTTATAATCAAATTCAGTTCATTATTTGTTAAATAATCACACT
The DNA here is from genome assembly GCF_019279795.1 of Protopterus annectens. Classification (NCBI taxonomy): domain Eukaryota; kingdom Metazoa; phylum Chordata; order Ceratodontiformes; family Protopteridae; genus Protopterus; species Protopterus annectens. The sequence goes on along the minus strand of NC_056731.1, from coordinate 910,786,049 downwards.
CAATTAAGGCATTAAGTAAAAATTCTATTCCTTCCAAGTGTGGTACACATGAAAATACAAATACATCAATCACGTCTATTGTCAACAAAAGAACATCTTGGCCGTATAAATTGTCCAAAATATTCCTTAAAGTCCAAGGAATCTTTGGAAATGTGCTTAATGGAACTCAACTTTTTTAACTTGTGGTCAAGGTAATTAGCCAGAGGTTCTATCCTGGAACCCACCCCTGCTACTATGGGATAAAAAGAGGGTTTTTCTTTATTTTTAAGGATTTCAGGTATCCCGAACACTATCGGGATCAGAGGGCTCTTAATCAAAATTTCAATAACTTAATAGCCATGTCCCCCCTGTAAGAAGTGGTTATTTACAAAAAAAATTATCTTACAATAAGCAATACTGATTTCATTTCTACAAACTACACTGTATTCAGATTCATTACTCAATATTTCAAACATGTGTATCTCATAATCAATATTAGTCATAATGACCAGCCCACCCCCTTTATCTGGCTTCATAACAGAAACCCCAGAATTCATCAATTGCTATATTAAATTGTTCTCATCCACTGAAATGTTTGTGTTTTTATTATGTTTTAAGCTTCCCAAGTTCCATTTCTACAACTTCCTTGAAAACTTTTAAAACAGGATGTAACAGTGGGTTGTACATGTTCTTCCTCAATTCCTCAGTCAAAGCACATGTATCACTTAAATTCAATTTCAAATTTATTTTCCTTACAAACAGCTTTAAATCAATTAGGGTGTTCACAACATTTAATGTCCTAGAAGGAACAAAGTGAAAACCCTTCATAAATAAATTAAAAAAAAAGTTTTGTTTATTAATAAGTCTGTGTAATTAAAAATATGAAAATCCAAAAGTGTTCATAATACCCGGATGAGATTGCACAATTTCACAACTATTAAAGTGTCAATGACTAGTTATCTCCTGTGGTATTGATTTAGCTGAGGATGCATTCTGCCTCATCCTCTTTCCCCTTCTCCCCCTCCTCTTGGGCAATAATAATTGTCACTGTTCAGATTCTGGCCATTCATCTCTGGTTTCCTGGCCAATCGTTCGCTCCTCCTCAATGGGGGATAACCTAAAGGGTTAGGGGCATCTCTGTAGCAATAGTTTCATCCCCAAGTAATTCACGTCCTTTTAACCTATCATTAACAACATCCCTCTTCAAACCTGTTGCTTTAGGTGTAGGGTATTCTTTACCATCACGATACTCCTATATCTTTTCATCTTGTATAACTTCCTTAAAAAAAAAATCACAAAACTTATGAACTTTAAAAACATTACAATATCTACTATTGTCAACACTGTGCATCAAATCAATAACAATTCTGCCATTTAACTTGTTAATGTCCTCAAACATTTCTCTTTTCCTTTGGTAGTTCCGAACAATTACTTTCATCAGTTCAACCCCCCAGTTGTTAAATAGTCAAGTAGTTCACCATGGAAAACATTGCTTGGCTCCAAATTGTTAGGATACTTTACAATTCTCAGTCCCTTAGGCACTCTCTTACAAAGAATGCACTCATTTAAATAGTCAATCTCTAGTTGTAAAGTACGTAATGTTACCAGTTTATCCTTAAAATTGGTAACCATGCTATAATGTATTTATTTATATTTATATATATATATATATATATATATATATATATATATATATATATATATATATATAAACTGTATTTTTTAATTAACTCAATATCTTATTTTAATGAATGAATTAACTAGGGGATTGTGTTTTTATTGGTTGGTTTGACTATATAAGGGTCAAGCTGTACGGGAATTTTGTTCTGATGAAGTCTGACAAATTTTCAGATGAAAGCAATTAACCTTTGCGTTTAAAAAAATATATATTTTTTTGTATTCTCAGCCAGTACCTTTTTTACTTTGGAACGCTACTTCTGTTTTAAGTTACTATACTTCCAAATAAGTGACCACTGCCCAATCCTCTCCGCCATAAAGAAGCCACCCTTCATCATAACCAGCTAACAAACATCATAATCTAAATGCACAACTACTTGCCATTGACTGATCCAAGATATATAACTGCACAGAAAGCACCACAGCTGTAACAAAATTCTTGGCAATGTTAAGCTCTATACAGGAACTCAGCGTTTCCAGTCATATTAAGAAGATTAAGGGGGGTGTCCTTGGCTAGCAGGTAAGATAAAATAACTACTCAGATCCAGGAATTCAGCCAGAAAACATTAGAAACAACCCATGGGCATACAACTAAAAGAAAAACAGCAACACTCTAAAAGAGCAACTGCCACTAATATTACGAAAGCAACTTTCCTTAGGAGCAAGCCTTGCTAACCTCCAACATGAAACATTTTGGCAAGAAATAAAAAAGGCAGTACTACGGACCCCAAGTAATGAGTGCACTCCAATACACTTCCAAGAATTGTCCGGTATAAAAACCTAACAGATACTGTTCAAAATCTAACCAAAGATTTCAATCCAAACCAAACACCCAATACCAACCATCAATGCAACACACAACAGCTAAGTCCCAATCTTCACAACTATTCACTTTAGCAGCTTATAGTCCAACTTTCTAATCAAGCACCTTACTTAAAGAAATCAAATAAGCCCTTTGTAACTTAAGATAACTTCACCAATATCAGCACTCTACAGAGTTAAGAATCTCCCACATCCTCTACCTCTCACTCAACCTCTACTTTCCCTACAGCTTTCAAAAGTGTATTCATCATCCCTCTCCCCAAAATAGCTAACCTTGAAAAATGCAGTCACTACAGACATATATAGCCAGTCCTATAACAAAAATGTCTGAAAAGCTAATAGACATCTGCTTTACATGCAGAAGGTCCGGGGTTCAATCCCAAGTAGAACCATTATGCTCTGTTTCTGCCTGACAGACCGTGCTTCTTAAACAATCTGAATTACAGAGCTCCATAAGTACATTTTTGCAGTTTACCTAATTGTTCAGTGTTTCTCATCAACACTGCACTGGTTATTTGCTTATCAGTACTGCATTGTTTATTTATTTGTGTAACAGTTCTGTACTAGTGTACTGCACTGTTTTTGTTTGACTGAATTATCTGTCTCTCCATTTATATATTTGCTGATCTGTGGTAGTATTTTTGTTTTCTTCCACCCTCCCACCCAATTGCTGTTGTGTTCTTATAGTTTGTGGCTTTTGTTGTTGCCCGCCTCTACTGTAAATTTGATAAGGGACACACCTCCAGTCCCATCTCATTAGCTCATTCTACCTAATACTGAGGCCATTTGGGAAAGTCAAACCCTTTAGTTCCTTAACTTTGAATTTTCTTCTGTTCCTCCTCTCTCCCTTTCCACTTTACTAACAAAAGAAAAACGCTTTATTCAGCTTCTTTTACTGTATTTGTGTTGCTCTCCTCCTGCTCCATTACTTCATCTTGCTTTTTTGGTACTTGCTACGGCTTGCTCTGAAGTGTTCAAGTGCATCTTTTCTGTTGCATTTGTTACTTCTTGTTTATAACCTGTTTAAATTGTGTTATTCTAAGCCTCTTAGCTTTGGTTTAAGCACTTGGGCTTTAGGCTAACCCCTTAGCTCTCCCTGGCCTTATCTCACAGATTATAAAAAATATGGATTGACAATTTCCAATAGTTTCTCCTGCCAGTCTTGTTGATATGGGTACCCTGAGACAGTGCAGCAACTGCTTTATGTACACAGACAGCCACCTACTACTACCACCTAGTAACACAATTTGTGAGAGATTTAATTACATTAGGAACCTAAAATCCATGCTCTCTCCCTCACAAGCCAGTATATCTGGCACTGAGAAGGTTGTCAACACAAAGTACAGTTGTGTACACTTACCATAAATGTAGATGTTAGAGTGTATTCACTATTGCAGTCATTACATTTGGGTTATCTGCTTGTAGGTAGCCCTCAGTAGGCCTGATTAACAAAGGCTTGGGTCCTGCATTGGTTGCTGTCCCTTCTTCCATGACGCCAGGCGTATAAAGCATGCAGCCGACTCCATTACATCAGTTTTTTCTTGCCCCAGATGTCAGGTGCTCCCCTAATGGGGAGCAATTAAATATAAAAGCACAAAGATATACGTCCAACAAAAAAGCAAATACACCAAAAAGGCTTTTAAGCATAGTAAAGGAAAGTAGAGGTATAGCCAAAAGAAGTTAGGGGGCTGGAGGGAGGGTAACCAGGACTGCAACAGTGAATACACTCCAACATCTACATTTATGGTAAGTGTACACAACTGTACTATGTTCTTCGTGTTTCACGGTTGCAGTCATTACATTTGGGTAGATTCCCAAAGCTATGGTTGGGAGGAACAATTTAGATAGCATTAGGACCCGATATAAGGCCCTGCAAGACTGTAGTGGCAAAGCCAGCTCTAGATTTAGAGAAAATTGGCAAATGATAATGCTTGGTGAACGTATGTACAGAACTCCAGGTAGCAGCTTCTAGGATGTCCCTGGTAGGGATGCCTCTGAGAAAGGCTGTAGAGGTAGATGCAGCCCTGGTGGAGTGAGGTCTGATCCCCTGGGGGATAGGTTTTCCATGGTGCTTATAGCAGAAATGAATGCAATGGCCCGAAATGGTTTGCTTTGAAATAGCCTTCCCCTCTGCCCCTGCAGCAAATGCTACCAGCAGTTGTTCACATTTCCTTTGAGGTTTACTCCTGTCCAAGTAGAATCGGAGCTGTCTGTGCACATCTAAGGAATGCAGTATCCTTTTCCCTTTATTCTGTGGATTGGGAAAGAAGGTTGGCAAATGAATGGACTGATTAAGAGCCACACTGGACACCACCTTGGGCATGATCGATGGATTGGTCCTGAGGGACACCCTGTCCGCATGAAAGATGATGAAAGGCTCCACTGCCATAAGGGCCTGTAATTCAGATAACCTTCTAGCTGAAGCGATTGCTAAAAGGAAAGCTGTTTTCCAATAAAGACATTAAGTCTGCAGTCGCTGCTGGCTCGAAAGGAGGTAGAGTGAGTTTCTCCAAAACAAAGTTAAGGTCCCAGGCTGGGGTTGGAGCTCTCCTGGGTGGTCTCAAAATTTTGGCCCCTCTGAGGAACTGCTTGAGCACTGGATGAGAGAAGACGGGGGGGGTTCTGTGTTATAATGAACTGAAATGGCTGAGGTGTGGATTTTAATGGATGAGAAAGACAGGCCCTTGTGAAGCATCTCAGTTAAGTATTGTAAAATCTGAGGTAAATTGGGCGCTGCTGTGCTTATCCCTTGAGATTGGTTCCAGGCACAGAATCTTTTCCATTTTTCAGCATAGGATTTTCTAATGCTAGGCCTCCTTGCCCCTAAAATGATATCCATCACAGGTTTACGGAGGGATGATAAAGGAGAGATTATGTAATTAGCCAGGCTGTACGGTTCAGTGTTAGAAGCCGAGGGTGCAGAATCTGGTTCTCCTGCTGAGACAACAGGGAAGGAATCTGTGGCTGGTGCCATGGGGATAACCGTGACACACTGCGCAGGAGGGGGTACCAGTGTTGGAGTGGCCAGTATGGAGCAATCAAAATCATCCTTGGTTTGTCCTGTTTGATTTTTAGTAGTACTTTGGAGAGCAGAGCCAGAGGGGAGAAGGCATAGACTGATGGATTTTTCCAGCTGAAGGACAGAGTATCCACTTTCCAGGCTTGTTTGTGGGGAGTCCTTGTGCAAAATTTGTCCAGTTGGTAGGTCTGGGGAAAGGCAAACAGGTCTATATCTGGGCTCCCCATTTGCTTGTCAACATGTTGAAAATTCTTGGTCCCAGTTACCACTCGTGTGGGTCCATGAGGTTTCTGCTTAGTCTGTCTGCCAGTGTATTTAATTTTCCTGACAGGAACTGAGCTTGTAGGTGCACTTGGTAGCTCAAGGCTGGTGTTACACAATGCCATGGCTAGTCTGCAAATGGGTAAGAATGTGTACCTCCCTGCTTATGTACCACATAACAGTGGTGTTGTCCGTCTCTACCATTAGTTGTCCTGGAAGAATGTGGTCCCTGAAGGCTGTCAGAATTCTGTACAGCTAACATTTCTTTTTGATTGATATGCGGGTGCATTTGCATTGGGTTCCATTTGCTCTGAATGCACTTCCCTGCCAGGTGAGCCCCCCATGCATAGTCTCATGCATCTGTTAGGGTTTGGGCGGCAGGGGGTGGTGTGAAAGTTAGTCCCTTGTTTTGGTGGCAGGCCGCTGTCCACCAAAGGAACTCCAGGCGTAGGCAAGGTATGATAGGAATCACTGCTTCTAGATCCTGAGAATGTTGATACCATAGGCTTTTTAGATACCACTGTAGTTTCCTCATATGCAGTCTTGCATATGGAATTAGAAGAATGCAGGAGGCCATGAACCTCAAAGGCTTGCAGTATTTGTCTTGCAGATAGCATGGTTTTTGTGGCCACTTGTTTTAAGTAGGTTGTGAAATGAATTTGTTTCTCTGGCGTGATGTAGGCCATCTGGGAAGTTGCATTTAAGCTTGCTCCCAGGAATATAATCTGTTGACAGGGTACCAGGTGTGATTTCTTTTCATTTATGGTGTACACTAGACAAGTTAGGGCCCTTTGTACAAAGGCCAGATGATTCAAAAGTATGTCCTGGCTTTCTGCCTGAATTAGACAATCGTCCAGGTATGGGTATATTTGAATATTTCTTTGCCTGCAAAATGCAATAACTTGATCTAGGCACTTTGTGAATACCCTGGGCACAGTAGATAAGCAAAAAGGCAGTGCAGAGAACTGATAGTGTGTGTAAACCTGCTTTGAAGCGTAAGTATCTTCTGCAAAATTCCCTGACTGGGATGTGCAGGTATGCTTCTTTTAAATCTAGTGTTGCCAACCAGGCAACTTTGCCTAGTATAGGAAGTAACTGATGAAGAGTCAGCATCTTGAATTTTGGAATCTCCAAAAAGGTGTTTAGAGTAGACAGGTACAGGATACGATGCCAAGTATTGTCTTTTCTGGGTACCAGGAAAATTCTCTAGTAGAAACCTTGTCCTTTTTCCTCTTCTGGTACCAGTTGAATAGCCCCCATGCTTAAGAGAGACAGTACTTGTTTTTGGGCCTCTGCTCACTGATTTGGGGGTAGGTCTGGCCACCCGCTTGGTGTTGGCAACGCATGGAAGTGAAATCTCTATCCCCGGGACACTATATTTAAAACCCATTTGTCCTGGGTAATGAGTTCCCAGTTCTTTGCAGGAAGAGCAATCTTTCCCCCAAAAGGGGCAGTCAGTTGATAAGTGCTTGGAATTTTTAAAAGGAAGTCATTGAGACAGTTTACCATAGGGGGGAGTCTTATTACTCCCAGATTTGGAAGTGGAGGCCCCCCACTGCTTAGTCCTGTGTGTCCCCTGGGACTGAAACCAGGGGTTTTTGCTGAGTCTGGGCTTGGCTTGAGAAGACCTGGAAGGGGCTAGAAAGGACCAATTCTTAGAGGGCCAGTGCCTCCTAAATCTAGGAGGCTGAACTTGTAAGACGTATTTAACAGTTTGCATAGATTTAGCATTATCTTCCCTCTTTAAGAACTTCCTCAGCCTTGTTACTTAACAGGCGGTCCTGATTTAAGGGAGCATCCAACAATTTAGCCTTAACATGATCAGGCAAAGATTGTTCCTTAAGCCAAACAAGCCTTCTGAGCACAGACCCAGTAACAGCGGCCCTGCAAGAGGCCTCTAATGAATCAAAACCACAATGCAAAGTATGTTTTCCAACTTGTTCAGCAGAATGCATTAAATCCTGTAATTCTTTATTTTCCACACAGTCAGGAATCAACATCATTTTCTGTTTAAGCAATTCAATAACATGTTGCTGATACTTTAACATATGAATCTGGCAGTTTATAGCCCTAATGGCCAAGGTTGCAGAAGTGTAAACCTTCTTACCCCATCTATCCAGCGTCCTGGAGTCTCTATCAGAAGGGGTAGGATTTTTAGCAGTAGAAGCCTTAATGCCCTTGGGCCCCTGTGAAATAGTCTCCGGATCCGCAATAGGATTTTTAAAGAGGAACTTGTGCGACTCAGGGACCCTGTAGTATCCAGTCTGGTTTTCTGGGAGCAGGAGGCAAGGAATCAGGGGACAAACTATATTCCGAAAAAGCATAATCAACAATATCTAGTACAGGAGGAATAGCTAAAGGCCTATGCTGAGGTTGGAGTAAGAAATCCCAAAGTCTCTTTTTTTGAATCAGAAAAATCCTGGCTTTCCCAGTGGAAATGCTCCCTTAGAGTATGTAAGGTTTCCCCAAAAGAAAAATCCTCTGGAGGGGAAGCAGAGAGAATGGAGTCCTCTGCATCAGAATCCTCATAAGTAGATAATGGCAAATCCAGATCATCAGAGGAATCAGAAAAAACAGAATCCTGGTCAGAAGATTAATAAACCACTTCAGTCCTAGGCCTCTTAAGAAAGGGGGGGTATGAATGAAAATCTTTATGAGGCATTTGCTTTCCACAAGTAATGCAATTATTAACTTTTACTGACATCGGTAAGGAGCAAGAAAAAGTTTCCCCAGCAGAGTACTTAGCTTTTAGTTTAAGACTTCGGTTCTGAAACTCGAAAACGAAAATTTCAGGAGTCGGCCGACAGGCACTTGCGAACTGCTTCTGCTTCTGGCACCGCACGGCAAGAAAGACTAATGTAATGGTGTCGGCTGCATGCTTTATACCCCTGACGACCTGACATCATGGAAGAAGGGACCACAACCGACGCAGGGCCCAAGACTTTGTTAATCAGGCCGACTGAGGGCTACCTGCAAGCAGACAACTCAAATGTAATGACTGCAACACTGAAACACGAAGAACATTCACTACACCTCAACCGCCACCCACACCTACAAACGACACACACATATGTGGAGGTCCTCAACAAAAACATAACCAAACAAAGGAGACCTCACAGGCAAAAGCACATGCAATCGCCACAGCCCTTCACACCACATACCACGCATAGTTCACACACCTGTGTTTCACAACCACTAAAGCTTAACCATAAACCCAACATATAAGTCATAGGAGACTCCACTGTAAGACACACAGATGTGCCTCTCACCACGCTGGATAAGGAGAAAGTCACGGTTAGTTGTCTGTCAGGGGCCAGAATCCACCATATCACACACGCCCTCAAGTCTGTCAACAACAGGTACTGTCATAGTCCATGATGGTGTGAATGACTTCAGACGTACCTCCCTGGACTATATGGAGAGAGACATGATTGAACTCACTGAATGTGTGTCCCAGGCAGGAATGTCCTCAGCCTTAAGCAGCATTCTATCGTCATGCAGAATGATGCCTCAATACAAACAGAAAATTACTGACTTCAACAATTGGCTTAGTTTCTGGTGTCATTCCAGGGGGATCCAGTACCTGACAGCCTGGGAAAATATGATCAAGCGACCACAATGCTTTGCCAGAGACTTGGCCTTCAGGCTTCTGGAAAAGGCACTTGCCTCCCCCATACTGTCTTTCTTAGAAAAAGTGATTAGGTTAAAACTACCAACATAAAAATTTTAACAAAACACAAATTAAAGGTCATGCTGCTAAATGCTAGGAGTCTAAAGATGAAACTGCACTCATTGCAAGCATTCTTAACCCTGGAAAATGCTAACATCTGCGCAGTCACAGAAACCTAGTTCAAAGCTGCGGACAACACCCTAGCCATACCTGGTTATTCATCCTATCATAAATTCAGACCCCAAACTGTGGGTAGTAAAGCCAAAGGAGGTGGAGTTTCAATATATATTAAAGATGTACACACCTACAGGCTGGTCAAACAGTAAGACGCACAGGAGACACTCCTGGTGCAGTTAACCATTGACAAGACCTCTATACAAATCATAGCTAGCTACCTGGCCCCAAATCTGACCCAAGATGCCCAAACTGCTTATCTAGACCTCTTCAAATCTGTCAAGATTCAACCTTTTACCCTAATCCTGGGTGACTACCCAAAGACTGGAAGAATTACTCATGCCAGAACATAATGCCCAGAGATTCCTCAAGTTTGTCAATGCAGATGCTTTGGAACATGAACTTGTAAGCACAAAATAACCTACTAATCACTACAGCACTCAACCTTCCTCATTACCTAGAGGAAAACAGTTGGTACTTACTTTCCTCACTTGCTTAGAGAAAAAACAGCTCTTGTACTCACTTTTCTCACTTATCTAGAGGAAAATAGTATTTTATTCAGGCATGTCCAAGGGTTCGCTCCTGTCTATCTGATGAATCTGGGCATCTTGGGGCAATGTAGAAATTGCCTCATGTACACAGACAATCCTCTCCTCCTACCACCCAACACTACAACCTGTGAGAGATGCACTTATCTAGCCAAACTGGACGTAAAGCTCTCTCCAATCAAGACTGAACTTGACAGTCGAGAGAAGATAAATACTTGCACCACACCACACTCATCACATAGTCCCACTAAATCTACACCACCAAAATCCACACATAGAAACACAAAAACATTCGCGGAGGCTCTCAATAATAATTTGCTCAAGCAACAGAGACCTCCAAAGCAGAAATGCAAGTAACCTCCACCCCTCAACACAACCCAAATGACACATAGCCCGCAGACTCAGTGTGCCACTCAACCACAGCCAACAAGGCAAAACAACGTACCAACGTACTAGTCATAGGTGACTCTATAGTCAGGCACACTGATGTCCCACTCACCAGGCTAAACAAGAAGGTTGCTGTCAAGCTGCCTGTCGGGTGCCAGGATCCTCCACATAACCCACGCACTCAGGTCATTCCACAAGTACAAATATGACTCTGTCATTGTCCATGTTGGTGTGAATGACCTGAGACGCATCTCCTTGGACTACATGAAAAGAGACATGGAAGAGCTCTCCGATCTTGTAGCCCAGGCAGGTATGACCCTAACCCAGAGTAGCACTCTGCCATCACCCAGAATGATGCCGCAGTACAAGGACAAAATAATTGACTTCAACAATTGGCTAAGTTTCTGGTGCCATTCTAAAGGGATCCAGTATCTGTCTGCCTGGGATGACGTGGTCAACAGACCACGATGCTTTGCCAGAGATGGCCTGCACCTGTCATCCCTGGGATTCCGGATACTGGCTAAGGTTCTTGTCGCCCCTATAGTGCCTTTTTTAGGCAAGGTTTAAATGACAAATTCACCACTGTAACAGGAACAGGCAAGCAAAAACTGAGGGTGATGCTACTCAATGCTAGAAGTCTAAATCTCAAAATGCACTCACTCGAGGCACTCCTTAAAATGGAGAACATAGATATCTGTGCAGTGACTGGGACCTGGTTCAAGGCTCCAGACAGCACCCCTGCACTACCAGGCTATAACTCATACCACAATTTTAGGCCATGTAACCTGGACTGGAACACCAAAGGCAGAGGTGTGTACATATTCATTAAGGATATCCACACCTCCAGGCTAGTTGCTCAGCATAATGCAGCCGAGGTTATCCAAGTGCAACTAACTCTGGGTAAAACTGCAATCCAAATTGTAGCTTACTACAGATCCCCCACCATGCCTCAGGATTCCCACTCCTTTTCTTGATGTACTGGAAAATATTAGGGTTCAACCAAACACCCTAATAATGGGCGATTTCAACTACCCCACCATTAACTGGGAAAACTACTCATGTACCAACTCCTTTGCTCAACGCTTTCTGGAATTCATAAACTCCAATGCCCTGGATCAACTTATCCACACCCCCACCAGGGGCAACAATAACCTAGATATTGTCATTACCCACATGAGTGACCGGTGTTCCACACCTGAAGTCAACGCCTCATTGGTCCGATCCGACCATAAGCAAATTACCCTAGATATCCACATCCTGCCCCCACCCCCCATTAAGGAAACCATGGTAAAAAAATTTCTACAAAGCCAACTTCATGCTTCTTAAGACAGATGGGGTGAACTTCATGACAGCCATACAAATGGACAATACAGTTACGGCTACTGAATCCTACACAACTGCACTTTATAAGCACTTACATGAGTGCATGGATCATGCTATTCCAAACAGAACCAACATGCTATCTTCCAAAAAAAGGAAGCCAATCTGGTGGTCCCCTGCCATAACCAAACTGTACAACAGAAGGAAGAAACTGTTGCAAGAGACCGTAAAATCCCATGAGTGGAGGAGCTCCCTGGTCAGCCTCAGTAAGAAAATGCGATCCCTGATAAAATCCTCCAAAGCTAGTTACAAAAACAAAATTGCCACTGATTCTAAAGATAACCACAAAGCATTCTATAGCTATGTCAAGAATCTCAATGGCAACACTCAGATCTGCTCTGAGTTACAGCACAATGGCACTAAATATACAGACCCAACTGATACTGCCAACATCCTGGCAGATGGGTTCTTTAGGGGGTGAGAGGGGGGTAAAGTTAGCACTGAACCTATCTCTATACCAGAAGAATGCAAAGTTCCTGTAATCACGGCTGCACAGATAAAAACCACACACTCCAAAGCCAAGAACAGAGCATCCATGGGACCAGACAACATCCCAGGCTGCGTTCTACATGAACTACAGAACAAACTGGCACCCCACCCAAGTGCCATGTTCAATCATAGCCTCACCTCAGGCTTTGTGCCTGCTGAATGGCGCACAGCGACGGTTATCCCACTCCACAAGGGTGGAGCCACCACTGATCCCGGGAACTACCGCCCCATTAGCCTGACGAGCCTGGTCTGCAAGGCCATGGAACGTTTCATCATGAACTTATAAACAAAGACATTGGTAATCTCCAAACTCTGGACCCCACCCAGTTCAGGTTTGTAAAAGGCAGATCATGTCTCCTAAACCTGATAGACTTCTTTGAAGCAGTCACCAAAGCCGTAGACAAGGGAAAGGTGGTTCCACACAGCCTATCTAGATCTCACCAAGGCTTTCAACACCAGCCCCCACTCTGGAAATATAGATAAACTCACTAAACTAGATATAAATCCCTATGTCACAAGATGGGTTTGCCAACTGGCTCACTGACAGAACCCATACTGTGAAAGTAGCAGACTCCAAATCTGACTTCAGACCAGTGACAAGTGGAGTACCACAGGGTTCAGTCCTGGGGCATCTCCTGTTTGGGATCTACTTCTCTGAAGAACAGGCTAACACAGAAGGTCTTTGGCTAACGAAGTTCGCAGATGACTGCAAACTAGGTGCCATAATCGAAACTCCTAACGATGTGGACATCCTACAAAAGGGCCTCACTGAGACAGATGCCTGGTGTCAAAGCCATGGACTCAAGCTCAATGCTAAAAAGTGCATCGTCATCCCCTTTGGTAAAAACTCTGTACCCATGAACTACAACATAGGTGGTAGTATACTTAACACCGAAAGTGTGATAAGAGACCTTGGGACATAGGTGGGCAGTAGTCTCTCCTTTGATAATCACATTGCCACAGTAGTCAAGAAATCCTTCTACGTGGCACACCTCATCACAAAAGGTTTCTCATCCAGAAAAAAAGAGGTCATTGTTCCGCTCTACTCATCACTCATTAGACCCATTACAGAGTACAATGCCCCTTTTGGTATGTACCTCACAAGACATCCACAACAACTGGAAAGGCCGCAGAAATAACTCACAAAGAGGATTGCCGGCCTCAAACAGATGCCCTACGTCTCAAAAACTCCAGCTTTACCCCGTCGCTTATCGCCTACTCAGAGGTGATCTCTGCCTAACATACAAAGCTATGTCAAACCCAGAGCTGTTGGACATGTTCCACTTAAAGAAATCCCAATCCCTCAGAGCTACACGCTCTAGGGACCTTGTCACCATAAACAGAACAAGCCAGAGGGATAGATTCCTGTCCCAGAGACTTCCCATAATCTGGAATAAATTACTTATCTATATCAAACAAAGCTCCTCATTAGCACTCAAGAAAAATCTTGATGATTGGATGGGAAATAGGAAATTCACCCCGGGGATCACCTCTGTGGCTCTGCTCGACAGTGGCATAGGAAAATCATTTTCTTGGGTGGCAAAAGCCAGGGTACCTTTTTGGCTGGGCTTGTACAGGCCCCAGGGCCAATAGCCTAGTACCTACCTATGAACCTATGATAATATCTTGGACTTGCTATTAACCAATATGAGTAACCACTGCAGCATCCCTGCACTATCATCCTCCCTTGCAAGATCAGACCATAAAGCGGTCACGTTCGAAGTCACCATCTCCCCTGACTCCCCCCTCTAGCTAGGATCAAACAAAAAAAAACATCTCTTCCAAAGCTGACTACAGCCTCCTGAGAGATGGTATAAATGGCTTCACATCCCCCCCCCCCTCTCTAGGAACTGGCACCAGTATCCAAAGCTATATCAAATTACTATACGAACATTTACATAGTTCCATGGAATCAAGAATACCTGACAAACCTCCAAACACTCAATTCCACACAGTCTGACTTCATTAAGGGACTAAATCATCCTCTGTGAGGAAGAGTAAACCTGTCTGGTGGACCTCTCCAATAAATAAACTCTAACAAAAGAAAAAAATTGCTGTCCAGGACCAAGAAGGAGTAGGTGCTCATTGGATGCAATCTCTCATTAGCCTAAACAAGTAAATAAGAACACTAGTGAAATCCTACAAAGCAAACTTGGAGTCCAAATTGGCCACATCTACTAGAGACAATCATAAGGCCTTCTTCACATATGTCAATAATCTCAAATGTAGCACTCAGATCTGTTCAGAACTGGTGGTCAAGGACACCACATATACAAATGCCGTAGATATAGCAAACTTGCTGGCTGACAGATTCAGTGAAAATTTCACCCCTCTGTCCCTCCAGTCAGTAAATCAGGACATTCCCAGTAGCTGCCCCTTCCCCTTATATCTAGGGATCAGGTCATCACTCTCTCTCAAAAGCAAAGAAAACAGCCTCCATGGGACCAGATAACATCCCAGGGTGCATCCTACATGAACTCAGGCAGAAACTTGCAGCACCATTAAGCACCCTATTCAAAAGCCTGACTATTGGCTTTGTTCCAGCCAAGTGGAGGACAGCTACTGTCATCCCTTTACACAAAGGTGGAACTTCCACAGATCCTGGAAATTATAGACCTAACAGCCTAACTAGCCTGATCTGCAAGGCCATGGAATGGATCATCAAGAACCTCATTAACAAGGACATTGGCAATCTCCAAACACTCGATTCCACACAGTCTGGCTTCATTAAGGGAAGGTCATATCTCTTAAATATGGTTGACTTTTTTGACAGTCACCAAAGCTGTGGACAAGGGGGAAGATGGTGCACACCGCCTACCCTGACCTGGCCAAAGCCTTCAACACTATTCCCCACTCGGGCATAATAGATAAACTCTCTCAACTAGGCATCAACCCATATGTCACCAGATGGGTAGCTAACTGGCTCACTGATAGAACCCACCTACTCAAAACAGGGGAAGCCACCACAAGCAGTAGACCCATATCAAGTGGCATACCCCAGGGTTCGATCTTGGGGGCCTCTAATTTGGGATATCCTTTTCTGAGGTGCAGGCCAAAACAAGTGGGCTGTGGCTGACCAAGTTTGCAGATGACTGCAAGCTGGGAGCTGTCATCAATTCCCCTAGTGATATGGACATCCTCCAAGAGGGTCTCACCCAAGCAAATGACTGTTGCCAGAAACATGGCCTCAAGCTCAATACAAAAAATGCATCATCCCCTTTGGGGAGAGTGATGTCCCCACAAATTATCACATTAACAACATCCTAAGCACCCAGTTAATTGTGAGGGCTTTGGCCACCCAGACTGATAGCAATATGACTTTTGCCCACCATGTTGCTTCCACTATACAGAAAAGCTTACTACATGGCCCACCTCATAAGTAAGGGTATCTCATCCAGGGACAAGGAGGTCATAACATCCCTGTATTCTTCCCTTATAAGGCCCATTATTGAGTACAACGTTCCATCCGGCATGTACCTCGCAAAGCACATGCTGCAGCTGGAGAGACCGCAGAGGTTCCTCAGCAGGAGAATCCAGGGCATCAACAATCTACCATACACAGACAGGCTAAAAGCCTTATCCCTCTACTCTGCTTCATACAGACTCTTCAGAGGTGACCTCTGTCTGGCATACAAGGCAATCTCGGACCCACCTTGATGGGACTGCTACATATCCGCAAGTCAAGCTCCACTCGAGTAACCCACACACGCAGCCTCAACCCGGTCTGTGACATCAACAGGACTTGTTAGCAGGACAGATATGTGTCCCAGACTCCCCCATCTATGGAACAGACTCCCTCTCCACATCAAGCAGAGTACCTCTTTACCCATTTTTAAGTGCAACCTGGATAACTGGATGGGAAATAGAAAATACATCCCTGGGATTCCACCCATGTCCCTGCTGGGCAGGGACAACAGGTGCTAATTTGTGTATGCATTGGCTAAACTCTTGGCTAGGCTTATGAGGGTCTCAGGGGCAATAGTCTAGTAACTTCCTACGACAAACAAAACTTAGATCACATAATTAAACATGGGCTTTTATGTGACAAGCATCATGGATTTAGAAATTCTTTCAGTAATAGTGGCACTTTTGTATTCAGCCACAAATATAATTTTCAACAACATGAATGTTTCCAAACTAAGTGCGTGCGTGTAGGGGGTTGTTTACTGCTACAGCAAGGGCTTTCTAAACAATCATAAGTTACTTCTCTATAAGCTCAGCAAATTTTCAGGTACTGACAAGAAATAGTTTAAATATACAAAGTTCTAGTTAATACAGAAGTGCCACAAGGATTGGTGCTATGGCCATTAGTGTTTCTCTTCATAAATGACATAGCCACTGACCATCCTCAACTTAATACTTTATACAGATGATATCTTACTACTAGAGTCCTGTAAAAAAAAAATCAACATCATGCAACAAAAACTTCAAACCAGCTTTTTGTAACCGTCTATGGCCAGCTGCTAACATGTTACAAACAAAAACCTAAAAGGGTCTTAACATTATGCTGCTTGATACATAACAAAAGCTCATTAAAGCCCCACAACTCATAATTAGAGAGACAAAAGGCAACAGACTACCACTAGCTTCAGAAAGTACAGTTGTGTACACTTACCATAAATGTAGATGTTTGAGTGTTATTCACTGTTGATTACATTTGGGTTATCTGCTTGCAGGTAGCCCTCAGCTGGCCTGATTATCAAAGTCTTGTGTCCTGCGTCGGTTGCTGTTTCTTCTTCCATGACATCAAGTAGTCAGGGGTATACAGCATGCAGCAGATGCCATTACATCAGTTTTTCTTGCCCCATATGTCAGGTGCCCCCATAATGGGAAGCAATTCTATACAAGGTTACACCTCCAACAAAAAGCAAATACACCAGAAAACTTAAATACAGTAAACAAGAAGAGAGGTATAGGCAATAGAAGTCAGGGGTTTGGAGGGAGGGTAACAGGGACTGCAACAGTGAATACACTCTAACATCTACATTTATGGTAAGTGTACACAACTGTACTATGTTCTTCGTGTTTCGCTGTTGCAGTCATTACATTTGGGTAGATTCTCAAAGCTAAGGAAGGGAGGAGGCAATTAGAGAGCATTAGGACCAGCTATTAGGCCCTGCAGGACTGCAGTGGCAAAACCAGCTCTGTATTTAGAAAAAATTGGCAAGTTGTAATGCTTGTTGAATGTATGTACAGAACCCCAGGTAGCAGCTTCTAGGATGTCCCTGGTAGGAACACCTCTGAGAAAGGCTGGTGAAGTAGATGCAGCCCTGGTGGAATGTGATCTTATCCCCTGTGGGGTAGGTTTTCCATGGTGCTTATAGCAGAAATTAATGCAATGGCCCATCAACTTAGAAATGGTTTACTTTGAAATGGCCTTCCCCTCTGCCCCTGCAGCAAAGGTGACTAGCAGTTGTTTAGTTTTCCCAAGAGGCTTGGTCCTGCCCAAATAAAATCGAAGTTGTCTGTGCACATCCAAAGAGTGCAGTATTCGTTCTCCTTTGTTCTGTGGATTAGAAAAGAAGGTTGGCAAATGAATGGACTGATTAAGGGCCACACTGGATACCACCTTGAGCATAAAGGAAGGATTGGTGCTGAGGGACACCCTTGTCCGCATGGAAGATGATGAAGGGCTCTACTGCCATGAGGGCCTGTAATTCAGACACTCTTCTTGCTGAAATGATGGCTAGAAGGAAGGCTGTTTTCCAAGAAAGGAATTTCAACTCTGCAGTTGCAGCTGGCTCAAAAGGAGGTAGAGTGAGCTTCTCCAATACAAAGTTAAGGTCCCAGGCTGGAGTACGGGCTCTCCTGGGTAGTCTTAAAATTTTGGCCTCTCTGAGGAACTGCTTTAGCAGTGGGTGAGAGAAAAGGGGTGGCTCAGTATTATAATATGCTGAAATGGCTGAGGCATGAATTTTAATAGAAGAGAAGGAAAGACCCTTGTGAAGCATCTCTTAAGTATTGAAGAATATGCAGTAAGCTGGGCACTGTTGTGCCCATCCCCCGAGTTTGGCTCCAGGAACAGTATCTTTTCCACTTTTCAGCATAGGATTTTCTAGTACTAGGCCTCCTTGCCTCCAGAATAACATCCAGCAATTGCTTACTGAGGGATGGTATTGGAGTGCTCAAGTAATTAGCCAGGCTGCAAGGTTCAGGATTTGAAGCTGGGGGTGCAGAATCTAGCCCTCCTGCTAGGACAGCAGGGAAGGGGTCTGAAGCAGGTTCCATGGTTCCAGCAGTGACATGCTGCGCAAGAGTGGGTACCAGTGCTGGCGTGGCCAGTCTGGTGCAATGAGTATTGTCCTTGGTTTGTCCCATTTGATCTTTAGTAGAACTTTTGAGAGGAGAGGCAGAGGGGGAAAGGCATAAACTGAGATACTTTTCCAGGTGAAGGACAGGGCATCCACTTTCCAGGCTTGTCTGTTGGGAGTACTTGTGCACAACTTGGCCAATTGGTAGTTCTGAGGGGAGGCAAACAGGTCTATCTCTGGGCTCCCCCACTTGTTTCTCATGCTGAATATCTTTGGTTCCAGTTTCCACTCGTGTGGGTCTGTGAGATTTCTGCTTAGGTCGTCTGCCACTGACTTTAGCTTGCCTGGCAAGAATTGAGCTTGTAGGTGCACTTGGTAGCTCAAGGCTGTGTTCCACAGAGCCATGGCTAATCTGCAGAGAGGGTATGAGTGGGTTCCCCCATGCTTGTTTATGTACCACTTAAAAGTAGTGTTGTCCGTCTTTACCAATAATTGTCCTGGAAGAATGTGGTCCTTGAAGGCAGTCAGAGAATTCTGTACAGCTAACATTTTTTTTTGATTGATATGCAGGTGCATTTGACTCTGGTTCCATTTGTCCTGAATGCACTGCCCTGCCAAGTGAGCCCCCCATGCACAGTCTGATACATCTGTTAGGGTTTGAGCAGCAGGGAGTAGAGTGAATGGTAGTCCCTTGCTGTGGTAGCAGGCCTCTGCCCACCAAAGGAACTCTGTCTTTATACAAGGAATGATGGGAATCACTGACTCCAGGTCCTGAGAATGTTGACACCATAGGCTTTTTAGATACCATTGTAGTTTCCTCATATGCAGTCTTACATATGGAATTAGTAAGATGCTTGAGGCCATGAACCCCGCGGCTTGCAATATTTTTCTTGCAGATAGCTGGGTCTTTGTGGCCAGTAGTTTGAAGTAGGC
This sequence comes from Protopterus annectens, assembly GCF_019279795.1. Classification (NCBI taxonomy): domain Eukaryota; kingdom Metazoa; phylum Chordata; order Ceratodontiformes; family Protopteridae; genus Protopterus; species Protopterus annectens. The sequence continues at coordinate 910,766,459 of NC_056731.1, read as the reverse complement.
TGTCAAATAAACTTGTTTCTCTGGTACGAGGTAGGCCATCTGGGAAGTTGGGTTCAAGCTTGCCCCCAGGATACAATTTGTTGGCAGGGTGCTAGGTGAGATTTCTTTTTGTTTATGGTGTACCCCAGAGAGGTTAGCAGTTTCTTTAAAAATTCCAGATGATTTAATATTAAGTCCTGGCTTTTGTCCTGGTATGGGTATATTTGAATATTTCTTTGCCTGCAGAATGCAATGACTGGAGCTAGGCACTTTGTGAATACCCTGGGTGCAGTAGATAAGCCAAAGGGCAGTGCAGAGAACTGACAGTGCATGTAGCCTGCTCTGAAGCATGGGTATTTTCTGCAAGATTCCCTTATTGGGATGTGCAGGTAAGCTTCTTTTAAGTCCAATGTTGCCAACCAGGCATTTCTGCCTAGCATGGGAAGCAGCTGATGAAAAGTTAGCATTTTGAATTTTGGGATTACCAAAATGGTGCTTAAGATAGACTGGTCCAGGATAGGACGCCAGGAGTTGTCTATTCTGGGTACCAGGAAAAGTCTTGAGTAAAAACCTTGTCCCCGTTCTTCTGCTGGGACAGGCTGAATAGCCCTGATACTTAGAGAGAGAACCTGCTGTTGAGCCTCTGCCCACTGATTTGGGGGTGGGTCTGGCCAACCATTTGGGGTTGGTAAGGTGTGGAAGTAGAATCTGTATCCTTGGGAAACTATATTTAAAACCCATTTGTCTTGGGTAATGAGTTCCCAGTTTTATTGCATGCAGGGCGATCTTTCCCCCTAAAGGAGCAGTCAGTTGAGCAGGGCTTGAAAGGTTTAAGGTAAAGTCATTGTGACAGTTTACCATAAAGGGCGTCTTACTACTTCCAGCTTTCTAAGTGGGAGCCCCCCACTGCTTAGGCCTGTGAGTACCTTGAGACTGTAGTCTAGGTGGTCTGCTGTTCCTGGGTTTGGACTGAGAAGGCTTGGAAAAGACAGGAAAGGACCAATTCTTAGAAGGCCTTTGCCTACTAAATTAGGGAGGCTGTACTTGCAGGAAATCTTTAACAGTTTGCATAGATTTAGCTTTTTCCTCAATCTTTTTAAGTACTACTTCTGCTTTGTTGTCAAACAGGCAGTCTTGGTTTAAGGGAGCATTCAGTAATTTAGCTTTAACATGATCTGGCAAAGTTTTTTCCTTAAGCCAAGCATGCCTTCTAAGAACAGACCCAGTGACAGCAGCCCTGCAAGATGCCTCTAAAGAGTCAAAACCACATTGCAAAGTATGTTTATCAACTTGTTCAGCAGAATGCATTAAATCCTGTAATTCTTTATTTTCAGCACAGTCGGAAATAATCATTTTCTGTTTAAGTAATGCAATAATATGCTGCTGATACTTTAACATATGAAATAGGCAGTGGCCAATGTAGCAGAAGTGTACACCTTCTTACCCCACCTGTCCATTGCCCTGGTATCTGTCAGACGGGGTAGGGTTTTTGGCAGTAGTAGCCTTAATGCCTTTGGGTCCCTATGAAATGGTCTCTGGGTCCGCAGTAGGATTCTTAAAGAGAAACTTGAGAGAGTCAGGTACTCTAATACCCGTCAGGTTTCCTGGGAGCCGGAGATAAAGTGTCTGGGGCCAGGCTAGATTCCAAGAAAGCATCGTCTACAATGTCTAGTACAGGAGGGATAGCTAAACGCCTGTGTTGAGGTAGGAGTAAGAATTCCCTAAGCCTCTTTTTGGAGTCAGAGTAATCCTGGCTTTCCCAGCGGAAATGATCCTTAAGAGTGTGCAAGGTTTCACCAAAAGAGAAATCTTCTGGAGGGGAAGCAGAGTCCTCTGCATCAGAATCCTCATAGTTAAGATAAGGGCAAATCCTGGTCATCAGAAGAAACAGAAATTTCAGAATCCTTATCAGAAGAATCAGAAGGAAAATCAGTTCTAGGTCTCTCAGAGGGAGAAGGCTGGCTTCCCCTAATTAGAGTGATAAGGTCTTCAGCAATTCTTAGCATTTGTTTTTTAGGCATAGGGGCCTGACCATGCAGTTTGGACGTCTGTTTTCTAGGCATGGATAGAGTTTTAGGCCTTGAAGAAGATGGCGTCGGTTTGATAAGTCAGTAGGCCTGAATACACCCTCAGAAGCCGATGCCTGCAAAGCAGCTCCAGACCCATCCAAGGTAGAGATATCTGCAGGTTCCATAGTCAAAGAAGCATCTCGCGGCATTCTTGACTCCAAATGGGTCTCAGTAGAGGCCTGCGAATCTGAAGTAGTGGTTATCAGGGGCTGCGAAAGCGCCTCACTGAGTACCGGCAAACTGGGGACTAGCTTAACGGAAGCGTCGTCAGCAGTTTTGGACCTATGTGGTCTGTCTCTGTCTATCTTTACATTTTTTTTTCGGAATATTGGTAGTCGGATGGCTTACCGAAGCCATTTCTGGATAATTAAACTGAGTACCACAATAGTTTGATGCAAAAATGAACCGACAAAGAATAGTTTGAGGATTGAATAAGGCACAAAAGTGACAGCAAGGGACATTGTGGTCTGGGCCTAAGAAAGGAATGCAGCATGAATGAAAATCTTTGAGGTATTTGCTTTCCACAAGTAATACAATTGTTAACTTTTACTGACATCAGTTTAGAAAAAGAAAAAGGACCCCCAATGGGGATCTTAGCTTTTTTGAAGACCTCGGATCTGAAACTCGAAAATGAAAATTTCAGGAGTCGGCCGACTGGCACTTGCGAACTGCTTCTGCTTTGGGCATGGCAAGAAGGACTGATTTAATAGCATCGGCTGCATGCTTTATACCCCTGACTACCTGACGTCATGGAAGAAATGACGGCAACCGACGCAGGACCCAAGACTTTGATAATCAGGCTGGCTGAGGGCTACCTGCAAGCAGATAACCCAAATGTAATGACTGCAACAGTGAAACATGAAGAACATCAGAGACATCCAGGAATAACTATAAACCCCACTCTATCACTAGCAAAAGATGGGTCTATATTAGATAATCGAAACTTTAGGTAATCAAATACCTAAAGATAGACACCTAAACAGTGAAAGCTGTAAACATGGAACGGCCACTTCGCAAATTCTTTCACAGGGAAAGAATTTGCTTGGCTGTTATTGGGAATCTGACCTTTTCTCCACTGTAGAGATCTCAGATTTGGTATATTTAGTTAGGGGGGTTGCAGATTAGGGTTTGAAATTTTTTTTCTCCAGCCAAGCAAATTCTTTCCCTCCGAAAGAAATCATGGAAGTGGCCATTCGAGGTTTACAGCTCTCGCTGTTTAGGTGTCGAGCTTTAGGTTTTCGATTACCTAAAGCTTCGACTATATAACATAGACCCCAAAAGATATACACAGTATCAAGACATTGTACCAACTTAAATTGTGCTATAAGAAATCACATCTCCTTACCCCTATATCACAAACCGCTACAGCCAGAAATGACTACTCCCAAACTTAGAATATGGGATACCTCTGTTAATACTCATAAAATACAAACTACTACTAATAAAATCAAATATTTTGCACTGCTAGCTCAATCACAGACTCCCCACTATAAACTTTTACAGAAAATACACTGACTACCAGTGACTGAAAGATCAACATTCATTATTTGTTCACAAATCTATGACCATATTCAAATGGGCCACTGTCCCCACCTTAAAACAACATTACAGAAAAAAAAGACTACACACAGTCTAGAAGGTGGTACCTCTCATAAAACCACGATTTTAAACTTTCCCGGGAGAAAGCATTTAGTAAGCTAGGACCAGCCATATGGAACCAACTGCCTGTTGAGATCATATAACTAAACACTCTGGGCCCATTCAGAAACAAATTAAAAAAGCACCTGTTTAGAAACACTGGATACTCATTTTACAGACAAGAAATAAAGCACTTGGCTGACCCTAAACTACTTCCCACTGACAAATATTTGCACACTGCTAAATATAACTTGCAAATATTTCCACATGTGTAAACTGCCATTTCTATGCAGATAATCTCATTGTTTTGTGCAAGTTTTATATCCATTTTACATTGTAAACTTAACTCATGTCTACTTGTATTATATTTAGCACACCATGAGTGACCCTTCAATCAGTTCACTTACCTGATTAACAACCTGAAATAATACATATGCCAACATAATGCATCTCCTCATTAAAGATAAGATTCCTCAATCTGATTTTAAAGATATGCAGACAATATACACCCTTTCCATACATGTCACTCGAAGGCAAGTACAAATATGACTCAGTCATTGTCCATGCTGGTGTGAATGACCTGAGACGTACCTCCCTGGACTACATGAAAAGAGACAGAGGAGCTCTCTGAGCATGTAGCCCAGGCCGGTATGACCCTGACCTTGAGTAGCATCTTACCCTCACCAAGAATGATGCCACAATATGAAGACAAGATGATCAATTTCAACAATTGGCTTAAGTGTTGGTGTCATTCAAAGGGGATCCAATGCCTGTCAGCCTGGGATGACATGCTCGACAAGCCACGATGTCGGCTAGGGACGGCTTGCACCTGTCACCCTGGGCTGGATATTGGCAAAGGCTCTTGCTACCCCATAGTGCCTTTTTAGGCAAGGCTCAAAAGACAAACCCACCTCCATAGGTATCACAAGGGATAAGAAACTAAGAGTAATGCTACTCAGCGCCAGAAGTCTAAACCTCAAGATGCACGCACTCAAACTCTCCTTAGCATGGAGAACATCGATATCTGTGCAGTAACAGAAACCTGGTTCAAGGCTCGAGAGCACCCCAGCACTACCAGGTTATACCTCATATCTTGTTTTTCGCCCCAAAACTTGGACCGAACCACAAAAGGAGGGGGAGTGTCAATATTCGTCAAAGATACCCACACCTCCAGGTTGGTGGCACAGCACGAAGCATCAGAGACTATCCATGTGCAACTAACTGTGGGTAAATCTGCCTTCCAGTTTATAGCCTGCTACAGACCACCCTCCCAAACACAGGAACCCCACTTGGCCTTCCTGAGAATACTGGAAAATATGAAGGTCTCTCCAAACACCATTATATTGGGCGACTTCAACTACCCAAACATAGACTGGGAGCATTACTCTAGCTCCAACACCCTAGCCAAAAGGTTCCTAGAATTTATAAACTCAAATGCTATGGAACAACTTGTTACCACTCCCACAAGAGGGGAAAACATTCTTGACCTGATCATCACCAACATGGGGACACTATGCTCCAGACAAGAAGTGTATCCCTCACTGGTAAGATCAGACCATAAATTAATCTCACTGGATATTCACATCCCGACCCCACCCCCTGCCCAGAAAACCACAGTGAAAAACTTCTCTAAAGCAAATTTCACGCCTCAAAACTGAGTGAAATCCTTCAAAGCCCGGGCCTGTGGAAAATACGCCCAGAGCAGAATCCTTTATAAATGCATTCTATGAACACCTTCAGGAATGCATGGATCATGCAATCCCAAATAAAACCAAGACCCAATCCTCCAAAGGCAGACGTCCTGTCTGGTGGACCCCAGCCATAAACCAACTATACAATAGGAGGAGGAAGCTACTACATGATAGAGCAAAATCCCAAAAAGGGAAGGCATCTCTGATCAGTATTAGCAAAAAACTACGGGCACTCATAAAATAGTCTACGGCCAGCTTCGAGAGAAAAATTGCACAGGACATTAAGGATAATCACAAGGATTTCTTTAGTTATGTTAGGAACCTTGGGTGGGAATTCCCAGATATGCTCAGAATTAGTCCAAAATGACAAAAAATACACCGAGCCCACAGACATTGCCAACATCCTAGCTGACAGGTTCAGTGCAAACTTCTCCCCCCTCTCCCCACCAAAAGGGCAAATATCTATCCCAACAAAGTGCTGCCCCCCTGACATCTCAGATGCTCAGGTAACAGCCGCCCTCTCCAAAGCAAAAAACACAGCATCAATGGGACCAGATGGTGCCCCGGGCTGCGTCCTACATGAACTCCAAGAAGAGCTAAACCCAAACATAAAACTACTGTTCAATCTTAGCCTTACTACAGGATATGTACCCAAAGAGTGGCGTACAGCAACAGTGGTCCCTCTCCACAAAGGTGGTGCCTCAACGGATCCTGGAAACTATCGCCCCATAAGCCTGACTAGCTTGGTCTGCAAAGCTATGGAAAGGATCATCATGGACCTCATAAATAAAGACATTGGGGACCTACAGACACTGGATTCTACCCAGTTTGGCTTTGTTAAGGGCAGATCCTGCCTCTTAAACCTGGTCGATTTCTTTGAAACAGTCACCAAGGCCATTGACGACGGGAAGGTGGTCCACACAGCCTACCTGGACCTCGCAAAAGCCTTCGATACAATACCCCACTCGGCCATTATAGATAAGCTCACCAGCTTAAATATAAACCCCTATGTCACTAGATGGGTTGCAAACTGGCTCAAGGACAGAACCCACATGGTTAGAATTGCTGGAGCCATGTCAGACTCCAAACCAGTTACAAGTGGCGTCCCACAAGGCTCAGTCCTGGGACCTCTCTTGTTAGGTATATATTTCTCGGCGGTACAGGCCAACACGGAAGGACTGTGGCTGACCAAGTTCGCAGATGACTGCAAATTGGGCGCCATAATCAACTCTCCAGCCGACACAAGCATCCTCCAAAAGGGCCTCATAGAAACAGACAACTGGTGCCAGAGCCATGGCCTCAAGCTAAATGCCAAAAAGTGTATAGTCAACCCCTTTGGCAAAAACAAAGTGCCCACAAATTACCAACATAGGTGGTAATCCATTAAGTACAGAAGAAGTTATTAAGGACCTGGGGACCCAAGTTGATAGCAATCTCTCATTTGACAACCACGTGGCCAAAGTGGTTAGAAAAACAATTTATATAGCCCACCTAATCATGAAGGGATTCACATCTAGATCAGGGGAGGTCATCGCATTCTCTTTACTCATCCCTCATCAGGCCCATAATTGAGTACAATGCCCTTTTGGGATGTACCTTACCAGACACCTGCAGCAACTGGAAAGACCCCAAAAGTACCTCACCAAGAGGATCAAAGGGCTCAAACAGATGCCATATGCTGCCTGGTTAAAGAAACTCCAGCTCTACTCAGTGGCATACCGCCTGCTCAGAGGCGATCTGTGCCCGACGTATAAAGCCATGTCCAACCTGGAATTAATGGACATGCTGCACCTCAGAAAATCCAAATCCCATCGAGCTACACGCTCGAGAGACTTGAACCTCAGCACTGAAATAAATAGGACATGCTGGAGGGACAGATTCATAACCCAGAGGCTCCCTTCACTCTGGAATAAAATCCCAGTCCAGGTTAGGCAGAGTCCCACATTGACTCTCTTCAAGAGGAATCTTGATGAGTGGATGGGAGATCGTAGGTTTACCCTGGCTATCACTTCTGTGTCACTGTTAGACAGAGGCACAGTATACTAACCTCAAAAAAAGGCATAGCAAAATTAATTTAAAATGGGTGGCGAAAGCCAAACACACTCTGGCTAGGCTTATAAATGCCCTAGGGCAGATAGCCTAGTATGAACCTATGAACCTATTCCTATAATTATTGCACTGCTTTACGAGTTAAACTCTAAGCAACTCAATATTTCTATGTAAGCAATTTATTTTTCAAAGTCTACGAAAATTTAAATAACTTTTTTCTTTTATATTCAAACTGTTTTACTGAAATTTATCAAAACTAGGACATGCAATATGAGCATAATTGCAATTATCATCAACCCCTTGTCGCCATCTCTCCCTCTATTTAATGCCACTCCCCTACCTTTTTCGACAGCCATGACAACTGTCACAGGTCTTCTCTCTCACAATCCATTCATCACTTTGCTGGATAACCTCATTTTCTTTTGCCTTCTTCCTGCTTCTCCCAAACCTTTGTCTTTTGTTTTCCTGCATGTGTGCCCAAACCATTATCTGTTCTCTTTGACCTTCTCTGCAATTGAAGCTACTTAGGATTCTGCTCTGATGTAATTTCTTTGTCGGTCCCATACTGTGCATCCTACCATCTCAGGCATTTCATCTCCATCACCTCTAGCATCCTCAACTGCTCTCTCTCTTCACTACCATGTTTTCTGTACCATACAGTGGTACTGGTCACACCACTGTTTAGTGCACTCATTTTTTCACCAGTGGGGGCTAATGCCTTAAAAACAAGATGGGGGGCTGCAGGAAGCAAATGAAGGACTGGGGGCTAGCTGAAGTAGCATTAGGTTTGATTACAACAGGCCAATGATCACAATTTGCAATCAGTGGGATAGTGTCAGTCACTTTCTCCACAGACTCAGTACAAACTCATTATAGCCTATATGCATCTCAGGTGTCTGACTTTCCAAAAGCAAGGCCAGAATTATGCGTAATATAATACTAGACAAAGGATTAAATGCCTCCTGTTCACACTGGTCCCTCCTGCACTTCCACTCTGTTTTCCCTCTATCTCGGCTATACACAATCCAGAAAAAAAAGTATTCCAAGTATGGACGAACAATTTTTCTGGAAGACTAAGACCCCTAGGTTACCAGAAGTCATACGTTTCAAAATTCATTGAGGTGCCAAATTAGAACATTTTTAACAACCTTTTGATTCAATACTAGCCTGAATGAAAATCATGAGTAAAGAAATTCAGTCTTATTGTTTTTAAGAAATAAGTTATATCAAAAGCTTATTGTTCAAAATTAACAAAAAAGTAGTTTCCAATAAACCAATAAAATGAAATAAAAAGAAGTTAAGTACTTACCATAACGTTCCATCTGAGTTGGTGTTTTTTCATTTGTCTTCAACCTTTGGATTTGGATCTGACATTGGATCCAATTTGACCATATACTACAGCTTTAGATCTGAAAATCTGAGCTCCTCCTCTACCCATAATGCCCTGTGTTCCCCTCATACCCTTGGATAGAGTTTGCTGCTCACAATCTACTGTGTACAACAAACAGGTTTTAAATATATGTCCCTGAATAGGAGAGAAAAGAGGACTTCAGGAGCTCAAACATATAAAGGGATGTCCAAATCCATATCAGTCAGGTCTTAAAAATGTGAAAGGAGGATGGAGGGAGGGAAGGTTTAAGACAAATGAAAAACCAACAACTCAGATGGAACATTACAATAAGTACACAACTTCATCTGTAGTTGTTTTTCATTTGATCTTCAACCTGTGGGTCAGAGTCCCCAGCTACAGAACTCTAGGAAGGCCCTCAAGGAAGGATATCCCAGAGCAAAGCAAAACCAAAGAAGGCCCTGTTCCTAGAAATAATGTCCAGTTTGTAAAGAGATATAAAGTTATGTGAATCTGACCAAGAAGCCACAGAGCAGAAATCATAAATAGGAACTCTAGAACAAAAGGTAGCAGAAAAGGTCACAGACCTGGCAGAATAAGCCTTGATGTGTACAGACAGGTAAGAGTATTTCTTTAATGGAAGAAACAAGTGAAATGCAGCTTGTAAGTCAATTAGCCAGAGTCACTTTGAAAATTGGTTTCATCAATTTAGCTTTCGAGAAGGATACAGAGCTGGAGGTCAGACTTCCTGAAATGTTTGGTTCTATCCAAATAGAAACATAATGGTCTATGTACATCTACCATATGGAGTTTGCATTCCCCTTTGTTTTGAAAACTGGGAGAGGGAGGTCAGTCTCAGATGCAACCTTGGACAGGAAGGAAGGACTGATACGCAAAGTCACTCTGTCTTTGTGGAAGACCAAATAAGATAGCTTAATAGATAAAGCTTGAAGTTCAAACACTCTTTTAGCTGAAGTGATGGCTACTAAAAAGACAGTCTTCCATGACAAGAACTTCAAATCAACTTTAGCTGCTGGTTCAAAAGGAGGCACAAACAATCCCTGCAAAACAACAGTGAGGTCCCATGGCAAAGTGGGAAAACTGATAAGTGGGTGAAAAAGAAAAGTGCCCTTAAAGGTCTTGCACAACTTAGATGAGGCCAAAGGTTATGAATTTTCCCAAATGTGAAATTTAGAAATGTCTGCCAACTGCACTTTAACAGTAGAAAAACTAGCTCCATTATGAATAACAGATGTTAGAAAGTCTAAAGCAGCAGGAATGGAAGCCGTAAAGGGTTCCAGCTAAATTTGGTGAGCCCTAATGTAAAACCTCTTCCACTTGCCATTATATATTTTTCTGGTGGAAGTTGTATGTGCTGCAACTAAACTTTTTCTAACTGGGGAAGACAGCCCAGGATTTCTAGCCATCACTGGAACTGCAGCACTCAAGCGGTCAATTTCAGGCTGGACAAATTTTGAGAGAGCATTCTGAAGGATGGGACAGAAGATCCAGAATGGGATCCAGATTCCATGGTGGACACATCAGGTGAGACCAAAGGAAGGAAAACCAAACTTGCAGAGGCCAAAAGGGGGCAATAAGGATTACTTTGTTCTTCAACCTCTGAGCTTTCCGAAGGAATGTGGGAATGAGAGGAAGAGGAGGGTAAGCATAAAGCAGACTGGGGGGGGGGGGCAAGCATGGACTATAGTATCTTTCGGTGACTGTCCCAGGGAGGGATCGGGGAAAAAAACTCACTGCATTGGTGTTGGAAGGAGACGATATCGCAGCAAGGGCGACCCCCATTTCTGGGGGATCATATTTGCAAATGAAGTGTTCAGAGACCATTCATGAGGTTTAGAATTTTGGAATACCCAGGAATGTGTGTTGCCACTAGAAAGTGGTTGGAAGAGATTGCCCATTGCCACAACGTCATGGCCTCTTGACATAAGGGGGTAAAGACTTGGTTCCTCCCTTCTTGCTGATGTACCAAAAAACTGACATGTCTGTCTGAATTGCAATGGTTCCCAAGGGAAGAGAGGTTTAAAGGGCTTGCAATGCTAGGAGTACAGCTCTCATCTCCAGGACATTTACATGCAAACTGGTCTCTAGTGGGGCCAGAAGCCTTGGACTGTCTGACCCAGGTAATGTCCCCTCCACCCAAGCTGAGAAGCATCAGTGGTCAATGTGGCCTTTCAGGGAGTAAGGATAAAGGGACAACCTTGTTTGAGAAACTGTGATTGAAGCCACCAGGAAAAGAGATTACTTCCATACTTGAGTTAGTCTGATCAGATGATTTAGAGGAAAACACAGAACAGACCATTGCACTGCTAGTGTCCATTGAAGTATTCTCCTACAGAGACAAGCTATAGGAACAAGAGTTATCGTGCAGCCATGGAGAACAACGCTCTTCAAACAAGACATACTGGAAGCATAGGGATGTCTACAATTTATTTGACATGGAGTGGAGACCCTGACTGGAGGGAGACGAGCTAAGCAATGTGTTGTGCTCAGATGGGCTCCAATGAAATCTATCACCAGGACCAGTGCAATTTCTTTAGACTGATGGAGATGTCCATGGTGGAGGCTAGTTGAAAGATGTAGTCACTGGCCTGGAGGAGTTGATGCCTGGTGGGAACAGTGAAGAGCTTGTGATGCCCCTGCACTGGCCAAGTAATCAAGAAGTCTCAATCATCACCACTGGCAACAGTGGGGGGTGTACACAAAGGGAGGATGACAAGTACACACACAGTAAAGTACAATTGTGATCAGAGTCAGCCTGGGGGCTGGTTTCTCCCTCTTTTCCCAGATCCCCAACAAGACTCCCCACCGGCAAAGCTATAGGGTTAAGATCTCAGCTGAGGGGTCAAGCCAAGACCTCCACAGCACCCTCTCTGTCCAATCAGTGTTTTGTGTCCCTCCCTGCCCAAGCAGCTGACACACACAAACACGCACACACTGAGATTTGATTTGTATACAAACACACAGACGCTCCTTGGGAAGGCTGGCACAGGTTTACTTGCTATGCCCCCTTCTGCCCAGAGTACAAGACAGTTATCACTGCCACAACCTCTCTCATCAGCTACTATAAGTTACTTACAAATGGTGCCCGAACCTACTGTGTAATGTTACTATTATCCAAATGGTAATGTTGACCAAGACTTGCAAGGCTATTTAGGAGTGGCCTGTACAGTGTCACCAAATACATATGCAAGTACTCTAAAAGCTTAAATATGTTTCACAAATATCAGCCACAAAGACAGGTTTAAATATATTAAATAATAAAAGAGCAAGACAATACTCAAAAAATAAACACAGGTACTTCAGAGCTCAAAACCAGAGGAAATATTTTAAAACAACATTGCAGGAGTGTCAAATACAGAAAACATCTACACTAATCTTTACTACAGTCCTATCTATAGCTAAAAGGGATACTATGCCCCAAGTCTTACTTACAGAAAACACGCTGGCAGAAGTGTTGAGTGGATGTTTCTAGGTCTAAGACAAGATAAAAAAATGCATACTCAGAGTTCTTAAATTAATATCAAACATTACTGCTGGGTTAGCTTGGATATCATCACTCTGTCAACTGACTTCAGTTCCCACACTAAATTAGAAGTTATGTACCTACCATAACGTTCCATGTTAATGGTCTTCTCTCGCCTTCTTTCTTGCTGGATGGGTTCGGAGCCGATCCTCGGCTCTGACTCGGTACTTGCTATGCTCGAGATCTAATTTTACCAGCTCGAGGCAACCCTATATCCCATGATGCAAGGCGGAGACTACCCAGATCTCGTTTGGTAGCTAAAGAAATAGTAATATTTTCTTCCAACTGAAGAGGAAGAAAAATAACAATACTAAACATCATAACCCTCTAGAAAGGATCAACCTAATCTAGTGACACTAGAAGTTGAACAGCTAGAAAAAGGGAATAACCTCTTAATAGAAGATGCATAATCTTCCCGGTCTGACCAGGCTAGGGGGATGCAGGGCGGGACGCAAGAAAGAAGGCGAGAGAAGACAACTAACATGGAACGTTATGGTAGGTACATAACTTCTAAATGTTAAGTTGTCAATCTCGCCTTCATTCTTGCTGGATGGGACCGCGTCCCTAGCACCTCTATCCTGGGTGTCTCAATGGAACAGACTCTTGAGAACGGTGGAACCAAAATTCGCTCTGTCTCTGGAGGATAAGTCTAATTTGTAATGTGAAACAAAGGTATGAGGAGAGGCCCATGTGGCTGCTGCACAAATAGTGTCGATTGGAAGTCTAGCTTGAAAAGCTGTAGATGTAGCTAGAGCTCTGGTAGAATGGGCTTTTGGCTTAGAAATCAACTCTTTGCCTCTGAGCTGATAAATGTAAGTGATCACAAAAGACCGCCATCTAGATAAAGTTACCTTAGAAACTGGAAGGCCTTTCCTGTTCTCTGCATAGGATAGAAACAGTTGATCAGATTTCCTAAAAATTTTAGTCTTGTCCAGATAATATCTGACAATGTAACTTTTGTTCCGCTCTATCAGAATAATTCGGGAAAAATACTGGAAGATCAATGGATTGATTTAGGTTCATCTGCGATGCCACTTTTGGTAAGAAAGACGGATTATAGTCCTTAGAGATACCCTATCTTTGTGGAATATTAAATAGGGAGGACGAATACAGAGAGCATGAAGCTCAGATACTCTCCTGGCAGAAGTAATGGCAACTAGAAAAAGTGTCTTCCAAGAAAGCAATTTCAAAGAACAGGCAGCTGCAGGTTCAAACGGGGGAAGAATCAAGGATGTTAAAATTAAATTTAGATCCCACTGTGGTGGGGGGTCTCTAATCGGAGGTTTCAATAAAAAGATACCTCGAAGGAATGCCTTGCAAAGTTTATGTGACATAACGCTGTGGTCCAAAAGGCCTATATGAAAATTTGAAATGGCTGCCAGTTGAACTTTCACTGTGGAAGAAGAGGATCCTGAATGAAAAATCTCAGCTAGGAAGTCCAATACCGAATGAATTGGAGCAGTATAGGGGTCTATGTTCCTAGCTTTTGCCCAGAAAGAGAAACGTCGCCATTTACTAGTGTAAATCTTTCTGGTAGAAGATTTTAGGGAAGCTACTATGATGTCCCGTACAGGATTAGAAATCATAGGAAGCCTGGCTAAGGATGGAAGTGGAGCAACCAAGCAGTGAGGTTGAGAGAAGGTATGGATTGGTGCAGTTGACCCAACTGGTGGGTCAGAAGATCTGGAACCGGGTCCAGATGCCATGGCTGTACCAAGAGATAACGATGTAGGAACGGAAACCATATCTGTCGAGGCCAATAAGGGGCAATGAGAATCAACTTGGCTCTCAAGGCGGTTGCTTTCTGAATTAGCTGAGGTATCAGCGGAAAAGGGGGAAAGGCATAAAGAAGTCCCCGGGGCCAATCTTGGGTTAGAGCGTCTCTGGGGGGATGGCCTGGAAGGGGGAAGAGAGAGAAGAAGTTTGGGCATTTGCTGTTTTGAGGTGTAAGCAAAAAGGTCGCAGCAAGGAAGGCCCCACTTCTGAAAAATCTCTTCCGTCACTGATTGTTTGAGAGACCACTCGTAAGGCATGAGAATAGCTCTGCTCAATCTGTCCGCTATGATGTTGGATTTCCCGGGGATGTGCGTTGCTATCAGAAACTGGTGAGAGGAGATTGCCCATTGCCAAAGTCTGAGAGCCTCTCGACACAGTGGATAGGACTTGGTTCTGCCCTGTTTGGTTATATACCACACTACGGACATATTGTCCGTTTGGACTGCAATAGTTCCCAGGGGAAGAGAGTCGTTGAGGGCTTGCAACGTTAAAAGCACCGCTCTCATCTCCAGAACATTTATGTGCAGATGGTACTCGAAAGGTTGCCAAGTGCCATGGACCATTCTGCCCTGATAATGCCCCCCCCACCCGATCAGGGAGGCGTCCGATGTAACCATGGCAACCGGGGCAAGAGGAACAAAAGGTCTGCCTTGATGGATTTGAGGGGACGATATCCACCAAGTCAGATGCCTTTTGCAAGTTGGAGTTACTATGATCTCGTGACGCATGGGAAGTTGTTGAAAAGACCATTGGGTGAATAGCATCTATTGTAGAAGACGCATGTAAAAGCGGGCAAGGGGAAGAAGTGTTATGGCGGCCGCCATAAGACCCAATACCTTCAGAGCAAATCTGGCCTGAATTTTGTTGCTGAGAAGAATCAACTGGACGTGTCTTTGAATGTCCAAGATCCTTTGGTCTGTTAACTTTGCTGAAAGTTGTACGGTGTCCAATCTTGCGCCTATAAAAGTAATAGATTGACAAGGCAACAAGGCAAATTTTTCGAAATTTATAGAAATCCCTAGCCCTCTGCAAATGTGAATGGTGTAATTTCTGGCTTGGAGAAGCTGATGCCTGGTGGTGGCAGTGAGGAGCCAGGCGTCTAGATATGGAAACACCTGGAATCCTTGATGTCCCAGGTGAGACGTAACCACTGCCATACATTTGGTGAACACTCTGGGGGCTGTAGTGAGTCCAAAGGGCAGGGCTCTGAATTGGAAGTGACTGGTCCCCAGCCGAAAGTGGAGAAATCTTCTGGAGCGTCTTTGAATTTTTATGTGATAGTACGCATCCTGAAGATCTATCGAGCACATCCAATTGTCCTTGCCCAGAAAGGGCAGAATGGACTGAAGCGTGACCATCCGGAATCTTGATTTCTTTACAAACTTGTTGAGTTTGCTCAGATCTAATATTGGTCTCCAGTCCCTGTCTTTTTTGGAACTAAAAAGAACCTTGAGTAGATTCCGGATCCTATTTGGTCCGCTGGGACTGGCTGGATGGCTCTTTTTACTAGAAGTTTTGATATTTCTAGTACTGCTAGTTCCCTTAGACCGGGTGGAACGTCTGGAAGGGTTCCCTTTTGTTGAATTGGGGTTTGAATAAAGGGAATTTTGTAACCCTCGGATATAACTGACTGTACCCATTTGTCTTGAGAAAGGGAAAGCCAGGCTATTGGGTACAGCGATAATTTTCCCCCGACTGCCTCCGAAGGCGGACAATCGGGCAACATCTCAGGGATGCTGGAACCGTTTGTCAGAAAGAGGCTCTCTGCTACCCTGATTCTGCGGACGACCTCTGCCCCTAGGGCGGCGTCTATTATTGTTACCCCCTCTGCCTCTGGGGGTAAACTGACTTTGTGCATCAGGCGTGACTCCTTGAGATTTGCGGAACCACATTTTCCCTCCCTTCTGTCCTTTGGGGTAAGGTCTTGAAGGGGTGGAGAAACGGACTCCTACGGCAGAAAGAGTCTTGCCATCTTGTTCGCATCTAGTCAAAGTGTCTTTCACTTGAGGTCCGAACAAGGTCGACCCATCAAAGGGGGAATTTGTGAAGGACGCCTTGAAGGGGTCTGCAAAATTACAAAGCCGCATCCAGGACTGACGCCTTAAAAGCCACTCCTGTGCCTGCGGCCCTACTCGCTCCATCGGCTGCATAAGAAATGAGCCGCATGGAGGAGTTAACAATGGAGTTAAGGATACCTAGCTGTGAGCTAATCTTATCCTGAGAACCAGCAGCTGACGGATCCTGTAAAACTTCTCCCAACTCTTTAAGAACATCTCTTTGAAGGCGGGTGAAGTGGCATAAGTAGTTCAGCGATCTCATGGCAAAAGTCGCTGAAGAAAAAATCTGCTTGCCGTACCTGTCCATAGTCCTAGAATCCTTGTTAGGAGGATGGACAGGTACTGAAGGATTAGCTAATTCCTTCTTGGTGGCAGCAGCCACCACCATGGCATCAACTGGGACACCCTTTGTTAAATATTGTCTATCTTGTGGGGCCGTAATAAATTTTGAAGGCCTCCTAGGGATAGGTTCCACCGAATCCGGAGCCATCCACGCCTTCCAAGCCACTACCTCCATAAGAGGGTCGAAAGGCGGAGACACCCAGAAGGTGGAGGGTCGAGATCCAAATGCCTCCAGGTATACTGACTCGTCCTCGGAAGGATTAAGGGAGGGCCAGTTCCCCCTCTGCTTAAGGAGTTCAAGGATGTCTGAGAATGAGACATCCTCAGAGGAGGACCTTGGGGATCCCTCCGACTCATCCAGGTCAGTATCTGATGTAGTAAACTCAGGGGAGTCTAGATGTTTCCTCTTACATGTCCTCTTACGCGGGGGTTCACCTGACGGATCAGGAGAAGCCTCGGAAGAGGAAGATATTCCCAATGGGGAAACCTGAGGCGTTGTATCTCTGGGTCCGGGAGCAAGAGAGTGGAAAGAGACGTCAGCAGGCACTGTAGTGGGAGGAGCTGATGGAACTGTCCGTTGACTAAGCCCAGGGGCTAGTACACTCCTCATCACCTCAAAGGCTCCCCCGTCAGAGAGACCAGAAAGTTCCCGCTCCGAAGAGATAGGAACCCCAGGCCTCACCGAGAGGGAAGGCTCCGAGGCAGATGGGGCCGAGCTCACCAACGCCGAAGCTCCGAGAGGGAGAACGGGGTCAGACAAGGGTCCGATGCCACTCGCCCCCTCGGAGCCGACGAGAGAGACCAGACGCCCGGATCCCTCCAATGAAGATCTCAAGGAGGAAATTGGAGCAGAGGACGACGGAGCCGAAAGGGGTGGTATCGGCTCTGAAGCCACAACGGTGCCGGTTCCGAGGAGCTCCGGCTCTGAGCTCTGTAAGAGAGTCGAAGGAGGAATGTTTGGTGGATGTGAAATAGCTACCGTCAGTTGAGATGGGCTATGGAGTATTTGGGCCAATGCCTGAGACTTTAATAGTCTACTCACCACTCTCTCGAGGTCGTGATCGGACAGCCTGGACGACCAAGAAGAACGGCTCCGATAGCTCCGCTCCGAGAGCAAGGGTGATCTCGGAGCCGAACGTATGGATTCCACTGAAGGGGATCGAGATCTCTTTTTTGAGATCGATGGAGCCAACGGAGCCGAAGATACGTCGGCTCCAGCCGGAGCCGACACTGAATGTCTGGATTGGACAGTATCGGCGCTGGATAGAGCCGATCCTGAGACCAGTAAGGTGGAAGGATCGGCTCCGGCCGGAGCCGATCTTGACCCTGGTGAGGGTGAACCCGAAGCCGACGGCTTGGAAGTCTCAGCCGAAGGCTTAACCGGTTTCAAGGGCTTCCCCGGCGCCGACTTAGTCGGGGAGCTCTCGGGCTTTAATAAGCCCCTTAATATCAGCTTATTTCTTCGCTCCTGCAGGACTCTTGGGCTGAAAGCATGACAGATAGCACAAGAGTCCTGCAGGTGCAAAGGTCCCAGGCAATAAACACAAGAAGTGTGACCGTCTGTCAGAGACATCTTCTGACAGCACGAGTCACACTTCTTGAAGCCTGAGACCTTAGTGTCCTTCGACATAACTGTGTCGAGGAAACACAATACAGCAACACACACACAAAAACACTCAATCCAACAATTTAAAATAAACAGGGATAACACACAGTCATACACAAACAATCCCTGACAGGAAAAATTTAGGGAGGGGAAGGCCTAAGGCCTAAGCTAGGGAAAGGGAATAAATTACTCGAAAAAAAGGGAACACTGATGGGAATAGGGTTAAAGTAAGTTGTTAAGGTTAACAAAACACAAATATATATATAAATTTAAAGGGAGGTAGACGAAAAGTCTCAAACTATTCACTTACCTAGAGCTGGTAAAAGAAGGCACCTCGTTAGCGAAGCGGCAAACAAGATCTGGGTAGTCTCCACCTTGCATCATGGGCTATAGGGTTGCCTCGAGCTGGTAAAATTAGCTCTTGAGCTTAGCAAGTGCCGAGTTGGAGCCGAGGATCGGCTCCAAACCCATCCAGCAAGAATGAAGGCGAGATTGACAACTTAACATCAGATATTAACAGAATTTTAACGTGTGTGTGAGAAGTACACATCTCTCAAGAGTTTGTAGAACCATGTAGCTGCTAGAAAGTCAAAGCAATCAAACACTTTACTTTTCTTTTCAGATAATAGAAAACTTTCTAGCTCTAGACATCCTGCCTCATTGTTGCATTAACTAACTTTTATAGCACATCATAAAGCGCTTAATTTCAACTTATTTTCTTGAAGTATTGTAAGTTAATCTTCTATGTTCCAGCAGGGTATGCTGTGGTTACAATCTTGAAGCTCAGTACATAACATACAGCTCTGTATAACAATATCCACAAATGACATAGAATTATTTACAAAATTCCAGATAGCTGGGCTGGCAGTATCACAGAGCCAATTATGCAGATAAGGAAATGCATGGAATCCCTGCAGTCTCAGGTGAGCTGCCACTACTGCCATGCATTTTGTTAACACCCTTGGGGTTGTGGTGAGACCAATAGGAGTACTCTGAACTGGTAATGACTGGCTCCCAGCTGGAAACACAGAAACCTTCTGGAGTGCTTGTTCATTTTGATGTGTTAGTACGCATCCTGAAGGTCTACAGAGCACATCCAGTCGTCCTTATGCAAGGAAGGGCAGAATGGAATGACCTGTGAATATTTAGAACTTTGAATAGGCAACTGATGTGTTCAGGGTTGTAAGATCCAAAATGTGTCTTATGTCCCCCGTTTTCTTGGGCACTAAAAAGAACCTGGAATAGATGCCAGATCTGAGCTGGTCCTGGGGATGGTCTGGATGACTCTTTTTACAAGCAGCTTTGACATTTCTAATGTTTTAGCCTCCCTCTGATTGGGTGGAACATCAGGGATGCTCTTGATTGGAGTGGGATTCTGGAACAAGGTTATGACAAACTCTGGATATGATGTTTAACACCCAACGGTCACTTGTGATGGCTTCATAGGCTGTTGGGGTGTAGAGGTAAAAGTCCCCTGACTGCCTCTAGAGACAAGCAGTTAGGCAATCCTTCAGGATCGTTGAAGTTATCTCAAGATCCCTGGTTCTTTGGACTCCTCCTGCCATGAGGGTGGCATCTGCCATTAGCACCATTTCCCCCCTTTGCCTCTGGAGGAAAAAGTCTCCTTGTAATTCCTGACAAGGACCTTGAGATGTTCGGAACCACAGCTTTTTACCACCAGGCTGGTTCCTGGAGAAGGACTGTTGAGGGGGTGGTAAAATGGAATCTGATATTGTTAATCCTCATTCATTCCTTACGTGTGGGTATCGATTCCGACCTCAGAACTGAGCCGGCCATCTTCCAAGCTCGTGTAAGCTACAAACTCTCGAGCTAAAACTCTTACTCAGAATTCCCCTCTCCCTGTTACCTCAGATTTCGTTTGCCACGTCGCCATTCGGTCGTGTCAAGCTACTTCTCTTGGCCTAAGTACAATATTTTTCTTCATACTAAGTTCTAAGACAACCTTTTTTCACAAAAAAGTTATTAGATAGTTATCTCTTACCTTATCGCATTTAGCAACAACCCTTTTCGAACCTTTTCAACTCCTTTCCTCTCTTTTTACCGTGATGTAATCCTTTTTTACCATCATTGGTAAACCCCTTTTCCTTCTTACCTTTGGGTATTTCTTGTACCATTGCTGTTATTTTTCTGTTTCTTTCTTTCCTTAACTAACAAGACCGATCAAAAAAGTAGCCCAAGGTTTAAAAGATGTTTAGATTGTGGCCATAAATTACCTACTTCAGATGCACATTCCCTGTGTGTCTATTGCTTGGGTGTGCCTCATTTAACAGTTGACCCGCTTTGCGGGATTTGTAAGAATTTCTCGAACAGGACGTTAATTGAGAGGAAAAATAAATTAATATTGAAGGGGCTACTTAAATCTCCTTTTTCAGAGGCTATTTCTGGGTCAGAGGCTTCAACCCCTTAACGATCCCACAGGAAAGAAAGTGATGAACATAAAAAGGCCAAGTCTCTTCCTTCGTCCCCAGCTGGGGAACCTCAGGAACCGAGACTCAAGAAAGCTAAGCTTTCCAGTTCGGATTTGACTTCGTCGGCTCCTGCACTTGCGGTGCCCAGACCCTTGGCACAGAGGCCGTTGGCGCTATCTGCGACCTAGGCACCAACTAGTATGCCCCATACTGCGTCGGTACCGAGGAGCTTCTCAGTTAAGATTCCCTTACGGTCACAGACTGTCCAGTTGATGCAGACTGTCATGACGTCGATGGATGTTTCGATGCCCATTTCCTTTTCAGCTCCAACATACCCGGCACCGACCGCCCTCTTGGTACTGACCATTCAGCTTTCATCTCCGATTTTTTTGGCATAGGTCTTGGCACCAACCGCTTCGGTACCGACCTCATCGTCGGGTGCACACCACGCCTTCGGCACCGATGATTTCCTCAGTTCAGACACCAGTAGTTCAGTCCATTACTGCTCCGTTGTTCTCAGTGCAGACCACCTCAATGGTGGGCACAGTTTGCTCCGTCCTTGGATAGACCGGACTCCCTCAGCCATGTCCGTGAAATCAGCTACAAGCCTCTCTGAACAGGATGTGTTGCGTCTTGTGGATCAAGTGCTTTTGGCCAGAGGTATTCCACCCCCCAAGGACTTATCCTTCCTCAGGAGGCGATAACCCTTTACCAAAGACCCTACTTATTCTCCTCCTTCATTGCCTTTGAAGCCCCTTGATCTAGCACAGTCTTCCCCCACTACGGTTCCTTTAATGGACCTCACTAAGGAGCCTCAGTTGCCTTTGTGGCAGGAGCCTAGTCACGGCCCAGGATGTCAGCTGTGTGTACATACTTTGGTGTTTCACAGCCATCCAGGGACTCTGAGTCGGCAGGTTGAGCCACTCAGGCGAGGGGTGACCCCTGTCCAGGGTCCCCATCCCTCTTCTGGTGGACCAGCCTTCCAGTTTTGGAGAAGGCTCTAGCATTGTTTGGCGATCTTGTGCTATCACTCTCCCCACCCTCCTCTGGACCGCAATGCTCACAAGCCACTTCTAGCCGACACCGGGCGCAAGGGCCTCAGGACATATTCCCACAGGAGACCCCTTTTGAGCTGCCTTCCCCAGCTTCTCCTTCTGATGATGATCATCAAAAGAGCTCGTGCAAGAGGAAGCACATGGACTCCACAGAGGAGTCCCTTACTGAAGACGCAGACTTTGATGATGGAGAATGGTTTCTCAATCACCTTCTGAGGTATCTTTTGGTGATATCCTTGAAATCCTTAAACAGAGAGGTGACTGGCAGCCCTCCAACCCGACCTCTGAAGTGTCTGTGTTCCTGCAGGCCTTTCGTGCCCAGCCCCCTACCTCCCTGGGTTACTCCACCTGCCGACAAACTTGTCCAGCTCATCGTGCAGTGTGCGTGGAAGGCTCCTGACATCATTGAGGCCATTCCCCGGAGGCCAGATAAAATTTTGTCCCCTCCAGCTAGTGATCCTCATTGGTCCAAAGGTCTTCCTGTAGATGCTTTGGTGGTGGCGGCCACAACTAAAAAGGACCTGGCAGAAAAAGAAAGTCAGACTGTCCATCCGCCCAAGAAAGTCCTGGGCTCTGGACATAATAGGGAAGCGTACTTTTGCATCAGCGACCTTTGCAGTCAGGTCCCTGAACTATATGGCACATTTTACCAGGCTTCAAAGAGACTTAATTTCTGTGCTCTCTGAAACTTTGGATGGAGCTGTGTCTGATGAAGTCCGTGACAAAGTGGCCTTCCAGCTAGCTACCATTGAATCGATATCCAACTCCTCCATGCGTCTGATATCTCACGCATCAGGAGTAGCTAGAGCGGTGGGTCCAGGCGTTGTTTTGAGATAACATGCCTGGATGCGCTTGTGTAATTTCACGGAACCCTTCAAGGTTTCCTTTCTCAACACTCCCATCGAAGCCTTGTCGTTGTTCTGACCCCAAAGTTAAAAGTACACTGGCCAGATGTGAACAGGATGGTAAGACCCTTTCTGCTGTAGGTGTCTGTTATTTTTCCCCTCAATGAGCTTTCTCCAGAAATCAGAAGAGTGGGAAGATATGGCACAAAGTCTCAAGGTTCTTTCCATGACACACAGGCAGAGTTCTCCCCTAGAGGCAGAGGGGGAAACTCTCTGGGAAGATGCCCCTTTCGGGGTGGAGGGGGTCCGTGTAACTAGGATTCCAGAGATTCTTTACCTGGCCAATCCCACCAACGCTCCTGAGGAGCGGCCCAACTGCTTTCCTCTGGAAATGGTTGGGGGTCATTTCTCTTTGTACCCTTCTGCCTGGCTAACCATTACCACTGACTCTTGGGTACAAAGGATAACCAGAGGTCATCATAACCCCTTTGATCTTTGTCCCACTACAATAAGCTTACCCGACGTTCCACCCAGTCAAAGGGAAGAAGCAGTGTTAGAGACTTCAAAGCTGCTAAGAAAGAGTCATCCAAATAGTCCCTCCAGAACAGATAGGATCCAGATTCTACTCAAGACTATTTTTGGTGCCAAAGAAAACCGGGGACTGGAGACCAATTTTGGATCTCAGTGTATTGACAAGTTTGTAAAAGTGCAGAAATTCTGGATGGTCACAATTCAGTCTATTCTTCCGCTTCTGGAAAAAAGCGATTGGATGTGCTCGATAGATCTTCAAGATGCGTACTACCACATAAAAGTGAACAGATAATCAAGTAGATTCCTTCGCTTCCGTGCGGGAGCCAGTCATTACCAGTTGAGAGTACGTCCCTTCAAACTCTCTACAGCTCCCAGAGTTTTCACAAAGTGCATGGCAGTCGTCACAGCTCACTTGCGACTACAAGAATTCCAGGTGTTTCCATACCTAGACGACTGGCTCATCTCCGCCCCCATAAGACATCTATTGGAAGAAGCCCTGGCATACTCTCTACTCACTGCAGAAAGATTAGGCATAACCATAAACTGGCAAAAATCCAATCTCACCCTATCTCAGTCTATAGCATTCATAGGGGTCATCTTGAATACAAAGAATCGCAGAGCATCCATTCCAGAGCACAGAAATCTACAGATAAAGCAGCAACTGATTCCAATCCTTTCAAGGGAGAAATCCACAGCTCATTCTGTTCTCCAGTTGTTGGGTTCCATGGCAGCCTCCATTACGACTGTCCCCCTGGCCAGGTTATACAGGAGGCTTCTACAATGGCTACTGCTCACACAATGGTATCCCTTTCAGTACCCTCTTTTCAGCCAAGATTCGGGTAACTCACCGGTGCAAACAAGATCTAAATCGGTGGATGGTGCACAAACCATCACAATGGTCTCACCCCTTCTCCCCCCAACATCCCAAGGCTACAGTGACCACGGACGCCTCCCTGATGGGGTGGGGGGCTATTTCAAGGACAGACGGTCCAAGATACTTGGTCTGAAATGGAGGCCCATCTGCATATAAATGTTCTAGAGCTGAGGGCGGTGCTTCTGGCGTTGCAAGCATTCCATCCCCTGCTGCTGTCTGGTACTATTGCAATACAATCAGACAACATGGTGGTGGTCTGGTACATCAACAAACAAGGTGGAACCAAATCTTACCCACTCTGTCAAGTGGCCATGAGGATATGGCAATGGGCGATGGCTACCAACTGCTTTCATCTAGCAACGCACATTCCCGGGAGTTCCAACGTGATAGCAGACAGACTCAGCAGGTGTATTCTACAACCTCACGAGTGGCCCCCTGAATCCTTTAATAGCGGCAGAGATCTTCAACCACTGAGGTCTTCCTTGCTGTGACCTCTTTGCGCCCCCAACCAACTACAAATGCAGCAACTACTTCACCCTGATTCCCCCTCCAGGACAATCACACAGGGATGCTCTAGTCCACGATTGGCCCTCGGGTCTGCTTTATGCATTTCCACCTCTCCCCCTCATTACCCAGTTTCTGAAGAAAGTCTGCCGGTTGAAGAGCAAAGTAATCCTCATAGCACTATATTGTCCTCGACAGATTAGGTTTCCCTTCCTTTGGCCTCACCTGCTAGATCAACCGTGGATTCTCCATCCAACCCCGGGGTTGATCACCCATCCTCGGAATCTGAGTCACCCAACTTGAACAGCCTGAAGCTCACCGACTGGCTCCTCAAATTCCTTTGATTGCCAGGCAGAATGATCTTTCTTTGCCAGTACGTGACATTCTTACTGCATCTCATAAGTCTTCCACCAGAATTACATATCTCAGCAAGTGGAAAAGATTAACTTTTTGGCTGAAAAAAAAACAAGTAGATTATTTTTCAGCACCAGTGTCGATAGTAATATCTGTCTACCCTATTTCAGTCCGGTCTATCTGCCTCTACCATTAGAGTTCATTTGGCTGCAATATCTACTTTTCATGATGGTGTCCAAGACTCTTCTCTTATGTCACACAAGTTATGCAAGACCTTCATAAAAGGCGTGAATCATCTAAGACCTCCTTTAAGAGAACCTAGTCAACCATGGTACCTGTCATTAGTCCTACAAAGTTTGACAATACCACCTTTCGAACCAGCTTCTTCTTGTGACCTCAAATATTTGTCATGGAAAACCTTGTTTTTGGTCGCCATTACTTCCGCCAGACGTATCTTTGAGCTTCAAACCTTATGCATCAAGAGTCCATATTTGATTTTTCAGGGAGATAAGAGTGTCATTAACAACTAATCCTTCCTTTCCGGAATTTTAGCTCGAGAGTTTGTAGCTGACGCGAGCTTGGAAGATGGCCGGCTTGGTTCAGAGGTCGGAACAGATACCCACATGTAATGACTGAACAAGGATCATCAATACAGATGGAATGTTATGCTGACATAGCTTCTTTTTTCCGATGGCAGACGAGGTCTTTCTGTCCTTCTCACTCAGGGAGACCATCTCTAACCGTAGGACCAAACAAGGATGATCAATCAAAAGAGGCATTGGGGAATGACACCTTCCGTGAAATCAGAAAACCACATCCAGGCATGGGGCCTTACAGCAATGCATGAACCAGGTGCCCATGAGGCATCTAATTAAACATGCGAGATTAGCCTCATGGACATACTTGCAATAAAGAGAAGGGTGGCCATTCTGAAGGAAAAGGTCTTTTTTTCCTCTGCACACATGCACCCTAGGTTAGGACTTGAAAGCAACTTGATCACTTCTCTCTGTAGTCTGGTCATATGTACAAAGTAGTTCAGTGCTCACTGTGAGTCGCTAAAATGTACACCCACTTACTGAACCTGTCCACCACCCAGGACTCCCTGTTAAAGGGGTGGACAGAGGAGCGTTCCTGGGCCAGCTGCTTCTTGGTGGCTGTTGCAACCACCATGGCATTGACTGGGACACCCTTAATCCAATGGGGTCTATCAGATGGGGCAATAAGGATTTTGTCCAGGCATTTTAGAATAGGTTTTACTGTATCCAGCTCTTTCCATACCCTGCAGGGATCGGATCAATAACTAGGTCCGCGGGAGGTGGGCACTCAAGATGTAGATGGGCCTGACAGTAAGGCTTCCAGGAACACAGATTCCTCTTGGTTAGGGATTTGGGCAGACCACCCACCCTTCTGGCAAAAGATTTTCATGATGTCTCCAAAGAAGATATCCTCAGGTGAGGATCGTGGGGACCCTTCCCCTTCATCCAAATCACTACCCTCTATGAGCAATTCTGGGAGGAATCCAAGTGCCCCCTTTTGAGCATGCTCTTATGATGAACCTCCTCAGTGGGGTGCTCAGGGGAGGTATCTGAAGACTTGGGGTGATCCAAATGGGAAGTGACCTGGAAGCTCTTCTAGGCAGGCTGACTGGGAGGTAAATGAAGGGATGACTCAAACTCTGCTTAGGAGGGATGGGACTCTGAAGAAGGGAGATGGGACTCTGAAGAAGGGAGAGTTGAGGGTCTCCTAGGCACGGAAAAAACCCTCTCCACCACGTCGAATGCAGAGGGCAAGCGGGAATTTGAGGGCTCACCTGCAGTAGCTGAAGCCATTGAAGTAGAAGCCCTGCAAGCCCCTGCCACTCCTGGATCTGAGTGGGGAGCTGCAGCCAAGCTATCAAGTGCCAAGCCTCCAAGGGGAAAAGAAAGCTCTGAAAACTTGCCTCTGACATCAGACCCTTGGACCACACACCCGCGCTACAGCTCAGAGAGTCGCCCTGCTCAGAGACGGTCGGGGGTCGAACCACTCAGGGCAGCTGGAATAGATGTGACAGTACTTGCAGGCTCAGACGTCTCAACTTCCAGGATCCTTGGGCCGGACAACTCCAAAACCAGGGGTCAGATCGGAGAAGAGATGGGAAAAGTGACAGCTCAAGGATCCAACAAGGGATGGAGCAGGCAAAACCCCCAGTTGAATCTATGCCTTGAGAAACCTCATCAGCATCCTGTCAACCTCAGCTTCAGATATGATTCAAGAGGACCTGATGGAAGAGAGCACAGGAGGCGGCCTGGGAGACTGTAATAAAGGCGATTTGGGCCTTGAGGTAACCAGCTCCAGAGCGAACTTTGGAGTCTGGAGCGGAGAAGAGTAGTCACAGACAATTGGACCAGAGTCCTTAGGATCCAATGTCTTGGCAGTTTTCCATAAAAGTTCACCGGACAAAAAAAGAGCTCTGTCCAGGAACCGTTTCTTTATGCTTCTTGGAGGGGATTTGAGCCCCTAAAGTCGATGGGGTCACAGAACTGGAAGAAGCCGCAGACAGTAAAAGGCCCTTTAAAATAAGTTTATTCCTCCTATCAATGACAGCACACTGGTTAAATCCAGTGCATAGATCATAGGTGGAATCTAAATAAGCAGGCCCTAAGCACAGTGCACACTCCGTCTGAGGTTAGGATCAGAAGGTTACCAAAAAAGAAAAGAAAATGGACCAACACAGTTTCTCAAAAAATAAGAGGGTAGGAAAACGTTAGGAAGAAATCATACAACAGGGAGAAAAATAGAAAAAAAAGAAAGAAAATTTTTAAAGAAAACATGAATAACCCAAGGAACCTCAGAGAATCGCAATCTTGATGTGGACTAAAATGCGGCAAATGAGATCCGAGGGAATGAGGGGTGAGCAGGGCATTATGGGTAGGTGAGTAGCTCAGATTTTCAGATCCTACAGCTGTAGTATACAGCCGAGTCAGATCCAATGTCAGACTAGAACCCACAGTTTGAAGATCAAATAAAAAACGACTTCAAAACAAATGCTTGTAAAGACTTCTAAATCCTATATGGAAGATACGTCCACCTGCCTACCCCTCAAAAACAAGATAGTGAACAACTTCTGTGTACCCCACTGATGCTGGACTGGAATGAAAGTAAAAGTACAAATGGCCACTGGGATACATTTATACAGCTGATGATCTGGTAGAGGAAACCAGAGTACATGGATAAAACTCACAGAGACAGGAAGCATATGCAGATTCCATGAAGGAATCACAGACAAAAGCCCAACCACAGAACCAAGCCCACTGCACTGGCAATACCACTTACTGCATACCAGTGTGCCAATGATCAGCTGCTTTCACACTTACCCTACACAGACTTGCACAGATAAGTCACTTATTGTGACTACCCCCCGCTGTCCACACAGTTATTTTATTAAAGACAACCCCTTAATCCATTAACTATAGCATCTATACTTGCCACGAATAACACAAAATTTCTGAACTGGTTAAATAAACAAGACACAGTAAAGTATTCCAGCTGTCTTCACATAAATGCTCACTAGATCTGCAAGCTAGAACTACTACTTAAATTTAACAAATGACAGCAAGGTCATTCACTTTTATTCTCCACAGCCTCAGTACTCCAAGCTGACAGCCAAATGTATTGCCTGTTGCACCTCAAATATAAAACTAATACAATTAAAATAATTGGCCACAATTTATATTATCCCATTTATACACACACACACACCAAGTGACAGCCACTTAAATATGACTATGACTGTAAACCACAGAAATGTGCCTTACCAAACAGGAATGTACCTGAGCATGCCACTGTAACCCCCAGTCATACACACCTCTCAATCTCTTAACCAAAGGATTGCGGAGAAAGCTATAAAATAATGAGGGACAAACGACTGAAATCAGGGACAGATATCAATAGTTATGAAGTTAGAAAGTTGCTAGAATAATAGGCTTTGCATTACTATGCTTTTCCTGAAGGCTACTAAATCTGAAAATCAAAAGTTTGTCATTATTTAGTGAAGAAAAACTGATATGCAGATAAACCATAAACATAAGAAACAGACCAAAATATGAGGCAAAACCAGACACATTCTGTGAAACCAGATACATTAGAGTATCATAGGCTTCCCAACCATCAAACACACACACACACACACACACACACACACACACACACACACACACACACACACACACACACACACACACACAGGTGTGACTACCATCAGTTAAACCATCTGCATGACTGAGTGCACACCCTTGAAGTCTGACTGTAAACAAAAGAATACATACATAAATTAACTGCCACACAGGGATGTGTTTTTCTCATAGCCTGATAGACAGCTATGAACAACTACCACAAGGGCCTTTTTAAGCCTAGCCATGCATCCCAGACTCAGGCAAATTTTGGAACCCCTGATAAATGTAAGCAGGAGCTTGTGAGGTGAAACACTTAGAAACAGGGGCCTGGAAGACGAAGCATTAACTTGCTGCCTGTGAGAGACAGGTGCCAAACCAGGGAAGAATTTCCTATTACCCATCCACTGGTCCAAGTTTCACTTGAACTGGGTTAGGGAGGAACTCTGCTTCACTCTCCAGCCGGTCTTATTTACATCACAGGCAAGGTTTACATCTTTAGAACGGGCAATTCTGGTACTGTTTATTTTACAGATATGCAAAAGGTCCATCATAATAGGGTCTGACAATGTCTTGTATGCCGGGCACAGATCTCCCCTTAACAGCTTATAGGAGACAGGATACAAGGATAGGGCCTTGGGATGGCCTGCATAGGACATGTTACTTTCACCCTGTACTCTTTTCCAAATGTTGGATATGCCTGGTTAGGTACATACCAAAGGGGGGCATTGTACTCAGACAGGTCCAATGAATGTCTTCCTCATTGCTGTAGACACAAGACGGTCAAAAGCTAAATTACTGCCCGTGTTTCCCCAAGTTCTTGACTACTGGGTCAATTCAGTGTATGTCGTTAATATTTTAGTTACTACAGGTGGATGATTTCCCAAAGGAGATTATGTATTTCTTAGCATTTAGTTTTAGTCCATGGCTCTGACATCAATTGTTTATCTGTGTCAGCCATTCCTGAAGAACATTTGTGTCAGTGGGTGATTCAATGACAGCCCCTGATTTGCAATCCTCTGCAAATTTAGACAGCCAGAGGTCAATGACACTGGCCTTGACTTCAGAGAAGTACATGCAAAAAAGGAGTTGTCACAGGACCAATCCCTGAGGGATTCCACTTGTGACTGGCCTCTTTGTTCAGAGGTTAGTACTGTAGTACAGTGCTGCATTCTCTGTTGAAGAAAAAGCACATAAGCTTAAAGGTCTTCATCTAGTTAAAATCAGATCTAGACTTCAGTGAGGAAAGTTTAAATGGTGCAACAAAAGCATAAGCATATGGAGGTAATTGTATTTACAAGACACACCAGTTCTAAGGCATAATGAATATACACAGAATACTTTGAATCTTCAACTAGACATATGGTCGTCTGCATCAAAAATGTCAAATCTCTACTCTGCTTCATAAATAAAGTTGAACTGTGTCGCAAGCAAACTGCATCTCTGACCCTCTCCAGGGATGACTGAAGTGGGTTTGTCAAAACTGCCTTCGCAGCTCAGATGCTGAATTCTGCGGGTGACTGTTTAAAATAAATGCAGTCTCAATCTGTTCCTGCTCATATGAAATCTTCATTCTCATCTTCTACATATAATTTGCATTATGACTACATGTCATGGATGACCAAGTCAAGATCACTTCCTTAGAATACTCTCAAAACACACACGCACAAAAAACTTCCATGGGTCCCAACAACTTATCAGCTTACATAAACAGTGTCAAACATGCACTCAGTGGTCACCTCCTTAAACTGTTTAACCTAATAACCCTGCCTACAGAGGCTAGGTCTTAAAATCCTGGTGCAATGTGGTAGAGATGCCACTCCACAAGTGCAAGCCCACCACTGACCCTGGAAATTAAAACTCAAAGCTGATGAGTCTGTATCTGTAAAGTAATTTGTAATGGTAAAAGTTTTCCTAGAGCTTAACACAAGGCATGCATTAGCCACTAGAAGCACAAAATCAGGGAGCAAGACCAAGATTTAAACAACCAACTGGAGAAAATAAAAGTCTTTTCCAGAACCAGTCCTGCTACTTGGAGCCACTTACAAAATTAAGTAAAAAGTTAATAACCTTGACACAAAATTAAATAAAAAGTTAATACCCTTGACACATTTAAGAAATTTCTGAAAGAAATCCTTTACGAAGGAGCCAAATGCTCTAGCTTTAAAGATATAGCTCAGCTATACTTTCTGGTTAAGGCACTGCACAGTACTCCAATGATCTATATAAAGTTGCACACAAAATGACATGTATATATTGCATATAGTGCACAGATGTACTAACTTCCTTACCTATAATGTCCACTAATCATAACCTCTTAACTAACTGTACTACTTAGAACATCAGGTGAACATGTAATATGACCCTTTACATCTAATTAGAACTTTAATGTTTTTACACAGGCTGTGACTGAATTAGGTCAACTGACAAGCTCCCTTACCTGGTAAACAAACTGTAAAATAAAATAAATGCAGTGTAGTGAGGAAGGTCTACACGTATTAATGTAGTCCAAATCTATGCAAGTTGACCACCTAGACCTAACTAATATGTCCTCAATCAACAGCCCAGTGTTATTAAGTAGATGAGGCTTCTTTTCATCATCTATGACTTAGGAGACCGGGAAGAAAAAGCAGCCATGACGGAAGGACCATCATTCTGGAGTTAAATACCTTAGAGCATTACCAATTTCTGAATGTTCCCTTTTACGGCTCTGATGCTACAAGGCTTGTAAGCAGCACACATCACAGTGCTGAGAAGTGAGCCACCCCCTCAGCAATTGACACATTCAGTGTGCTGGTCTTTTAAGAGGGGGTTAGTGTCATGCTTGCATGTGCACTTTTTGATCTTTCTGTTTTTTTCCCCAATAACGAACAGCTAATACTCAGTAGGGAATCACTCAAAGTACTCCGTAATCCAATTAATAGTATAGTTACACTGCAACTACACTAAAAGCCCCTAAAGCTTAGCTATCAGCTATAAGCAGCTGACAAATAAGCTGTACAATAACCATAATGAGTAGATGAGGCAAAACATACAGTAAGTGCTTTTCCATAGAAAATTATTTTAACACGGAAAAACATCAGTAACAAAATGGCAGAGGCCACAGGAGGGAAATAGGTACAGCAAAACATTACACAGGCTCTAAGAAAACAATTTAAAAAGTAAAAACAGAACATACTCTGACCTGTGAAACTTTAAAGGAAAAACAAACTACTCTGACCTGCAAAGCTCAG